>NW_028142098.1:0-203361 GCF_055691185.1 Crinia signifera
CTCTAAACTGCCATTGCATCGCAGTTTGATTTGATCACAAATGCCGGCAAGAGGTGGTATGCACCTCCTCCTGCATTTGCATTGCTTGAGGATCCCACATGATAAGCTGCTTATCATTTGCGACCCAAGAATAGAATAGAATCAACTTTATTGGCCATGTGTGCTTGCGCACACTAGGAATGTTTGGGGGATTTACAGTGCAGCATAAATCATGGCTAAGGGGGGGGGGGGGGGAGGCATTACATACATTACATTGAGACATTACATGCGGGGACCACATTTTTAAAGGGCAAAATTCGCCCTGCCCCTCTAGCAGTGCCCCACTTAAACAGCCTCACGGGGAATCCCAGCGCCGCCGCAGACGGCGATACCCGGCGCTTACCCGGCAGCGGAGCGACTTCGGAGGGGCCAGGCCCGCCCCCTTTGATGGCGGCGGCTGGGCCCGCACCCTTTGATGACATTTTTTTAAAAATATTTATTTTTTACACTGACACTTGCACGGATCTGAATGATCCATGTAGGCTTCTGCTTATACGAATTAGTATTTAATGGCTGATAAATACAAATTCGTATTGAAAAAATACGTATGCATACGACATCAGTAAAATATGAGAAAAAAAAGAAAACAAAACCTCCCCTCTGGTAATATCCACCCACTATTATTGCTTAGCACAAATCTCTGCGTGTATATGTGCTCCCCATGGGAGATCGACACCAGCAAAGTTGCTTAGCAAAATTGCTTAGAAAAATTGCTTAGCACAGATCTCTACGTGTGTATGCCCCTTTACTCAGGCTGCAGTCGCAAAGGGTCACAGCCACCGATGGTCCCGATGTTCTTCTAAACTGCAATCACAGTTTGATATAATGGCAAATGGAGGCAGAGGGTAGAATGCACCTCCTCCTGCATTTGCATTACTTAAGGATTGCACATGATAAACTATTGCAAGCAACTTATCATATGCAATCCAAACTGAGAGCCTGATTCAGACCTGTTCTCTATGCTGGGAAATAAATGGTGACTGCAGCACTTAAGTGGGGAGGCGTCCTGTAAAAAGCAACCCTGAGTGCGGCGAAACGCATCCCAAGGATTGGTCTGTCCATCAAGTACTGGAGACCGAGAGACCGGAACATAGACTCTCTAAAGCCTCTTAAAATCTGAGCACTTTAGCCAGGTTGACAAAGCCGGCCTGAGCGCTGGAAACGCGTTTCCAAAGGATTCCCGCCTCATCTGTGACACCAACCTGCTGCACATCTGTGATACCAACTTGCTGCATGTCTGCACTTTAAACGTACTGACAGCCTGCCTAAATCATCGCTCCCCAGCAATGCTATGACTGCCAGCTGCATGCGGCTGTCACCACGTGAGAGTGTACAGGACACTGACCTAGGAAGAACGTAGATCAGCTTGTGCTAACGGTGCGGTCGTAGCAGTCCGGGACCATGGACCATCGGCTTCTCCACACAGTAAGTTACTCCTGGTACCTCAGCACACAGGACACATGTCACATGCTCTAACTTTCTATCTATAACGTGCAATACATCGCGCGCATCAAGTGCAGTCCAAAAATTAAGCCGGCCTGCGACTGCAAGCCTGAGTAAGAGGAGACTTACTTAGGCTGTAGTCGTAGAGGGTGAACGTGACCGATGGTCGCAGTGTCCTTGTAAACTGCCATTGCATCGCAGTTTGATATGATCACAAATGCCGGCAGGGGGTGGTATGCACCTCCTCCTGCATTTGCATTGCTTGAGGATCCCACGTGATAAGCTGCTGTGAGCAGCTTATCATATGTGACCCAAGCTGAATTTATATAAAATATAAAATCAAAGGCGAGGAATTGGCTGGCAACTTGGGGCGGATGGAGGCCAGAACTGATTTTATATTTTATATAAATATACATTTACGCTGCAAGGTGAAGTTCCTTCGCCTTGCAAGCCAGCCTGCGACTGCAAGACTGAGTAAGGGGAGAATTACTTAAGCTGTAGCCATAGAGGGACACTGCAACCGATGGTCACAATGTCCCTCTAAACTGCCATTGCATCGCAGTTTGATTTGATCACAAATGCCGGCAAGGGGTGGTATGCACCTCCTCCTGCATTTGAATTGCTTGAGGATCCCACATGATAAGCTGCTTATCATTTGCGACCCAAGAATAGAATAGAATCAACTTTATTGGCCATGTGTGCTTGCGCACACTAGGAATTTTTGGGGGATTTACAGTGCAGCATAAATCATGGCTAATGGGGGGAGGCATTACATACATTACATTGAGACATTATATACGGGGACCACATTTTTAAAGGGCAAAATTCGCCCTGCACCTCTAGCAGTGCCCCACTTAAACAGCCTCACGGGGAAGCCCAGCGCCGCCGCAGACGGCGATACCCGGCGCTTACCCGGCAGCGAAGCGACTTCGGAGGGGCCAGGCGCGCCCCCTTGATGACGGCGGCGGCTGGGCCCGCACCCTTTGATGACATTTTTTTTTTTATATTTATTTTTTAAACTGACACTTGCACGGATCTGAATGATCCATGTAGGCTTCTGCTGATACGAATTAGTATTTAATGGCTGATAAATACAAATTCGTATTGAAAAAATACTTATGCATACGACATCAGTAAAATATGAGAAAAAAAAAAAGAAAACCTCCCCTCTGGTAATATCCACCCACTATTATTGCTTAGCACAAATCTCTGCGTGTATATGTGCTCCCCATGGGAGATCGACACCAGCAAAGTTGCTTAGCAAAATTGCTTAGAAAAATTGCTTAGCACAGATCTCTACGTGTGTATGCCCCTTTACTCAGGCTGCAGTCGCAAAGGGTCACAGCCACCGATGGTACCGATGTTCTTCTAAACTGCAATCACAGTTTGATACGATGGCAAATGGAGGCAGGGGGTAGAATGCACCTCCTCCTGCATTTGCATTACTTAAGGATTGCACATGATAAACTATTGCAAGCAACTTATCATATGCAATCCAAACTGAGAGCCTGATTCAGACCTGTTCTCTATGCTGGGAAATAAATGGTGACTGCAGCGCTTAAGTGGGGAGGCGTCCTGTAAAAAGCAACCCTGAGTGCGGCGAAACGCATCCCAAGGATTGGTCTGTCCATCAAGTACTGGAGACCGAGAGACCGGAACATCAACTCTCTAAAGCCTCTTAAAATCTGAGCACTTTAGCCAGGTTGACAAAGCCGGCCTGAGCGCTGGAAAACGCGTTTCCAAAGGATTCCTGCCTCATCTGTGACACCAACCTGCTGCACATCTGTGATACCAACTTGCTGCATGTCTGCACTTTAAACGTACTGACAGCCTGCCTAAATCATCGCTCCCCAGCAATGGCTATGACTGCCAGCTGCATGCGGCTGTCACCACGTGAGAGTGTACAGGACACTGACCTAGGAAGAACGGAGATCAGCTTGTGCTAACGGTACGGTCGTAGCAGTCCGGGACCATGGACCATCGGCTTCTCCACACAGTAAGGTACTCCTGGTACCTCAACACACAGGACACATGTCACATGCTCTAACTTTCTATCTATAACTTGCAATACATCGCGCGCATCAAGTGCAGTCCAAAAATTAAGCCGGCCTGCGACTGCAAGCCTGAGTAAGAGGAGACTTACTTAGGCTTTAGTCGTAGAGGGTGAACGTGACTGATGGTCGCAGTGTCCTTGTAAACTGCCATTGCATCGCAGTTTGATATGATCACAAATGCCGGCAGGGGGTAGTATTCACCTCCTCCTGCATTTGCATTGCTTGAGGATCCCACGTGATAAGCTGCTGTTAACAGCTTATCATATGTGACCTAAGCTGAATTTATATAAAATATAAAATCAAAGGCGAGGAATTGGCTGGCAACTTGGGGCGGATGGAGGCCAGAACTGATTTTATATTTTATATAAATATACATTTACGCTGCAAGGTGAAGTTCCTTCGCCTTGCAAGCCAGCCTGCGACTGCAAGACTGAGTAAGGGGAGAATTACTTAAGCTGTAGCCATAGAGGGACACTGCAACCGATGGTCACAATGTCCCTCTAAACTGCCATTGCATCGCAGTTTGATTTGATCACATATGCCGGCAAGGGGTGGTATGCACCTCCTCCTGCATTTGCATTGCTTGAGGATCCCACATGATAAGCTGCTTATCATTTGCGACCCAAGAATAGAATAGAATCAACTTTATTGGCCATGTGTGCTTGCGCACACTAGGAATTTTTGGGGGATTTACAGTGCAGCGTAAATCATGGATAAGGGGGGGGGGAGGCATTACATACATTACATTGAGACATTACATGCGGGGACCACATTTTTAAAGATCAAAATTCGCCCTGCCCCTCTAGCAGCGCCCCACTTAAACAGCCTCACGGGAATCCAGCGCCGCCGCAGACGGCGATACCCGGCGCTTACCCGGCAGCGGAGCGACTTCGGAGGGGCCAGGCCCGCCCCCTTTGATGACGGCGGCTGGGCCCGCACCCTTTGATGACATTTTTTTTTTAATATTTATTTTTTAAACTGACACTTGCACGGATCTGAATGATCCATGTAGGCTTCTGCTGATACGAATTAGTATTTAATGGCTGATAAATACAAATTCGTATTGAAAAAATACGTATGCATACGACATCAGTAAAATATGAGAAAAAAAAAAGAAACCAAAACCTCCCCTCTGGTAATATCCACCCACTATTATTGCTTAGCACAAATCTCTGCGTGTATATGTGCTCCCCATGGGAGATCGACACCAGCAAAGTTGCTTAGCAAAATTGCTTAGAAAAATTGCTTAGCACAGATCTCTACGTGTGTATGCCCCTTTACTCAGGCTGCAGTCGCAAAGGGTCACAGCCACCGATGGTACCGATGTTCTTCTAAACTGCAATCACAGTTTGATACGATGGCAAATGGAGGCAGGGGGTGGAATGCACCTCCTCCTGCATTTGCATTGCTTAAGGATTGCACATGATAAACTATTGCAAGCAGCTTATCATATGCAATCCAAACTGAGAGCCTGATTCAGACCTGTTCTCTATGCTGGGAAAAAAATGGTGTCTGCAGTGCTTAAGTGGGGAGGCGTCCTGTAAAAAGCAACCCTGAGTGCGGCGAAACGCATCCCAAGGATTGGTCTGTCCATCAAGTACTGGAGACCGAGAGACCGGAACATCAACTCTCTAAAGCCTCTTAAAATCTGAGCACTTTAGCCAGGTTGACAAAGCCGGCCTGAGCGCTGGAAAACGCGTTTCCAAAGGATTCCTGCCTCATCTGTGACACCAACCTGCTGCACATCTGTGATACCAACTTGCTGCATGTCTGCACTTTAAACATACTGACAGCCTGCCTAAATCATCGCTCCCCAGCAATGCTATGACTGCCAGCTGCATGCGGCTGTCACCACGTGAGAGTGTACAGGACACTGACCTAGGAAGAACGTAGATCAGCTTGTGCTAACGGTACGGTCGTAGCAGTCCGGGACCATGGACCATCGGCTTCTCCACACAGTAAGGTACTCCTGGTACCTCAACACACAGGACACATGTCACATGCTCTAACTTTCTATCTATAACGTGCAATACATCGCGCGTATCAAGTGTAGTCCAAAAATTAAGCCGGCCTGCGACTGCAAGCCTGAGTAAGAGGAGACTTACTTAGGCTTTAGTCGTAGAGGGTGAACGTGACCGATGGTCGCAGTGTCCTTGTAAACTGCCATTGCATCGCAGTTTGATATGATCACAAATGCCGGCAGGGGGTAGTATTCACCTCCTCCTGCATTTGCATTGCTTGAGGATCCCACGTGATAAGCTGCTGTTAACAGCTTATCATATGTGACCTAAGCTGAATTTATATAAAATATAAAATCAAAGGCGAGGAATTGGCTGGCAACTTGGGGCGGATGGAGGCCAGAACTGATTTTATATTTTATATAAATATACATTTACGCTGCAAGGTGAAGTTCCTTCGCCTTGCAAGCCAGCCTGCGACTGCAAGACTGAGTAAGGGGAGACTTACTTAAGCTGTAGCCATAGAGGGACACTGCAACCGATGGTCACAATGTCCCTCTAAACTGCCATTGCATCGCAGTTTGATTTGATCACAAATGCCGGCAACGGGTGCACCTCCTCCTGCATTTGCATTGTTTGAGGATCCCACATGATAAGCTGCTTATCATTTGCGACCCAAGAATAGAATAGAATAGAATCAACTTTATTGGCCATGTGTGCTTGCGCACACTAGGAATTTTTGGGGGATTTACAGTGCAGCATCAAGCATGGATAAGGGGGGGGGGAGGCATTACATACATTACATTGGGCCTTATTCTGGTCTGTGCGTACTTTCCTGAATTCTTACGGATGGCGTTTTTTAGCCGTCTGCGCATGCGTGGGCAACGCTATGCGCATGTGCCATGCATGGTCTTCGTACTTGTTCTCACTAACACCGTACAGAAATGTGCACAGCAATCACTCTGGAAATATGGGCGTCTTATGGGAGTCATTCGGTACTACACAGGGGCGTAGTTTCAAAGTGGGCTAAACTGGGCGTAAACATGGGCGTACACGAGGGAGTGCACTCATTCTGGTAGCCGTGCATGCGGACAGCACACCGAATGCACGCGAACCAAAAGGCTAGAAATATGCAGTGTTCATAAGCAAGTATTTCTTTGCGGACACCACTCGGTCATGCGCTAGGCAATCGGAACGCCTAATCACTACGGGCGCACCTCAACCAATGTCAGCTGAACACAATACAATCCACTCCTTTACTCATTACTCATTAATTACACTCTTCTCATTGCTTCAATTGGAACCATTGCAGCTTAAATGGACCATTACTAAACACACACATATATGCTGCAGTTTGGACACACATTTACACTGCAACCAATGGACAGAACTTACTATCACTAATATAAATATACATGTCACTTCTACATTTACCAATTAAACCACACATTTGGGGATGTAAATACACCGCATCGGCGCGTACGGGCAGGTTCCCGTCCGTTCTGACGAGGTAAGACCGTGCAGAATATGTGTGTTTCCACCGCACACGCAAGGTTTGGATGTCGTCCGTAAATACGCCCTGTTGTTCCAGTGTGAGTCCGTCCGTATGTGGAGGTCCGGTGGGCGTTTCTTCGGACGATGACCGCACAGCGTGGCGTGCGGCCCGCTCCGAAAGATTTCGGGAATGTACGCACCGACCAGAATAACCTCCATTGAGACATTACATGCGGGGACCACATTTTTAAAGGGCAAAATTCGCCCTGCCCCTCTAGCAGCGCCCCACTTAAACAGCCTCATGGGGAAGCCCAGCGCCGCTGTAGACGGCGATACCCGGCACTTACAAGGCAGTGGAGCGACTTCGGAGGGACCAGGCCTGCCCCCTTTGATGATGGCGGCGGCTGGACCCGCACCCTTTGATGACATTTTTTAAAAAATATTTATTTTTTACACTGACACTTGCACGGATCTGAATGATCCATGTAGGCTTCTGCTGATACAAATTAGTATTTAATGGCTGATAAATACAAATTCGTATTGAAAAAATACGTATGCATACAACATCAGTAAAATATGAGAAAAAAAAAGAAAACAAAACCTCCCCTCTGGTAATATCCACCCACTATTATTGCTTAGCACAAATCTCTGCGTGTATATGTGCTCCCCATGGAAGATCGACACCAGCAAAGTTGCTTAGCAAAATTGCTTAGAAAAATTGCTTAGCACAGATCTCTACGTGTGTATGCCCCTTTACTCAGGCTGCAGTCGCAAAGGGTCACAGCCACCGATGGTCCCGATGTTCTTCTAAACTGCAATCACAGTTTGATACAATGGCAAATGGAGGCAGGGGGTGGAATGCACCTCCTCCTGCATTTGCATTGCTTAAGGATTGCACATGATAAACTATTGCAAGCGGCTTATCATATGCAATCCAAACTGAGAGCCTGATTCAGACCTGTTCTCTATGCTGGGAAATAAATGGTGTCTGCAGCGCTTAAGTGGGGAGGCGTCCTGTAAAAAGCAACCCTGAGTGCGGCGAAACGCATCCCAAGGATTGGTCTGTCCATCAAGTACTGGAGACCGAGAGACCGGAACATCAACTCTCTAAAGCCTCTTAAAATCTGAGCACTTTAGCCAGGTTGACAAAGGATTCCAAAGGATTCCCGCCTCATCTGTGACACCAACCTGCTGCACATCTGTGATACCAACTTGCTGCATGTCTGCACTTTAAACGTACTGACAGCCTGCCTAAATCATCGCTCCCCAGCAATGGCTATGACTGCCAGCTGCATGCGGCTGTCACCACGTGAGAGTGTACAGGACACTGACCTAGGAAGAACGTAGATCAGCTTGTGCGAACAGTACGGCCGTAGCAGTCCGGGACCATGGACCATCGGCTTCTTCACACAACAAGGTACTCCTGGTACCTCAACACACAGGACACATGTCACATGCTCTAACTTTCTATCTATAACGTGCAATACATCGCGCGCATCAAGTGCAGTCCAAAAATTAAGCCGGCCTGCGACTGCAAGCCTGAGTAAGAGGAGACTTACTTAGGCTTTAGTCGTAGAGGGTGAACGTGACCGATGGTCGCAGTGTCCTTGTAAACTGCCATTGCATCGCAGTTGGATATGATCACAAATGCCGGCAGGGGGTAGTATTCACCTCCTCCTGCATTTGCATTGCTTGAGGATCCCACGTGATAAGCTGCTGTGAGCAGCTTATCATATGTGACCCAAGCTGAATTTATATAAAATATAAAATCAAAGGCGAGGAATTGGCTGGCAACTTGGGGCGGATGGAGGCCAGAACTGATTTTATATTTTATATAAATATACATTTACGCTGCAAGGTGAAGTTCCTTCGCCTTGCAAGCCAGCCTGCGACTGCAAGACTGAGTAAGGGGAGACTTACTTAAGCTGTAGCCATAGAGGGACACTGCAACCGATGGTCACAATGTCCCTCTAAACTGCCATTGCATCGCAGTTTGATTTGATCACAAATGCCGGCAACGGGTGCACCTCCTCCTGCCCGCTCCGAAAGATTTCGGGAATGTACGCACCGACCAGAATAACCTCCATTGAGACATTACATGCGGGGACCACATTTTTAAAGGGCAAAATTCGCCCTGCCCCTCTAGCAGCGCCCCACTTAAACAGCCTCATGGGGAAGCCCAGCGCCGCTGTAGACGGCGATACCCGGCACTTACAAGGCAGTGGAGCGACTTCGGAGGGACCAGGCCTGCCCCCTTTGATGATGGCGGCGGCTGGACCCGCACCCTTTGATGACATTTTTTAAAAAATATTTATTTTTTACACTGACACTTGCACGGATCTGAATGATCCATGTAGGCTTCTGCTGATACAAATTAGTATTTAATGGCTGATAAATACAAATTCGTATTGAAAAAATACGTATGCATACAACATCAGTAAAATATGAGAAAAAAAAAGAAAACAAAACCTCCCCTCTGGTAATATCCACCCACTATTATTGCTTAGCACAAATCTCTGCGTGTATATGTGCTCCCCATGGAAGATCGACACCAGCAAAGTTGCTTAGCAAAATTGCTTAGAAAAATTGCTTAGCACAGATCTCTACGTGTGTATGCCCCTTTACTCAGGCTGCAGTCGCAAAGGGTCACAGCCACCGATGGTCCCGATGTTCTTCTAAACTGCAATCACAGTTTGATACAATGGCAAATGGAGGCAGGGGGTGGAATGCACCTCCTCCTGCATTTGCATTGCTTAAGGATTGCACATGATAAACTATTGCAAGCGGCTTATCATATGCAATCCAAACTGAGAGCCTGATTCAGACCTGTTCTCTATGCTGGGAAATAAATGGTGTCTGCAGCGCTTAAGTGGGGAGGCGTCCTGTAAAAAGCAACCCTGAGTGCGGCGAAACGCATCCCAAGGATTGGTCTGTCCATCAAGTACTGGAGACCGAGAGACCGGAACATCAACTCTCTAAAGCCTCTTAAAATCTGAGCACTTTAGCCAGATTGACAAAGCCGGCCTGAGCGCTCGAAACGGGTTTCCAAAGGATTCCCGCCTCATCTGTGACACCAACCTGCTGCACATCTGTGATACCAACTTGCTGCATGTCTGCACTTTAAACGTACTGACAGCCTGCCTAAATCATCGCTCCCCAGCAATGGCTATGACTGCCAGCTGCATGCGGCTGTCACCACGTGAGAGTGTACAGGACACTGACCTAGGAAGAACGGAGATCAGCTTTTGCGGACGGTACGGCCGTAGCAGTCCAGGATCACGGACCATCGGCTTCTCCACACAACAAGGTACTCCTGGTACCTCAACACACAGGACACATGTCACATGCTCTAACTTTCTATCTATAACATGCAATACATCGCGCGCATCAAGTGCAGTCCAAAAATTAAGCCGGCCTGCGACTGCAAGCCTGAGTAAGAGGAGACTTACTTAGGCTGTAGTCGTAGAGGGTGAACGTGACCGATGGTCGCAGTGTCCTTGTAAACTGCCATTGCATCTCAGTTTGATATGATCACAAATGCCGGCAGGGGGTGGTATGCACCTCCTCCTGCATTTGCATTGCTTGAGGATCCCACGTGATAAGCTGCTGTGAGCAGCTTATCATATGTGACCCAAGCTGAATTTATATAAAATATAAAATCAAAGGCGAGGAATTGGCTGGCAACTTGGGGCGGATGGAGGCAAGAACTGATTTAATATTTTATATAAATATACATTTACACTGCAAGGTGAAGTTCCTTCGCCTTGCAGCCCAGCCTGCGACTGCAAGACTGAGTAAGGGGAGACTTACTTAAGCTGTAGCCATAGAGGGACACTGCAACCGATGGTCACAATGTCCCTCTAAACTGCCATTGCATCGCAGTTTGATATGATCACAAATGCCGGCAAGGGGTGGTATGCACCTCCTCCTGCATTTGCATTGCTTGAGGATCCCACATGATAAGCTGCTTATCATTTGCGACCCAAGAATAGAATAGAATAGAATCAACTTTATTGGCCATGTGTGCTTGCGCACACTAGGAATTTTTTGGGGATTTACAGTGCAGCATCAAGCATGGATAAGGGGGGGGGGGCATTACATACATTACATTGAGACATTACATGTGGGGACTACATTTTTAAAGGGCAAAATTCGCCCTGCCCCTCTAGCAGCGCCCCACTAAAACAGCCTCACGGGGAAGCCCAGCGCCGCCATAGACTGCGATACCCGGCGCTTTCCCGGCAGCGGAGCGATTTCGGAGGGGCCAGACCCACCCCCTTTGATGACGGCGGTGGCCGGGCCCGCACCCTTTGATGACATTGCGGCCCGGGCACGCCCCTCTTGTGTCATTGGCGGCCCGGGACCGCCCCCAGCTTTGACATCAGCGGGCCCGGTCCACCTCCCAGCGCCCTGCCCGCTCTAAATGCTAGAGTGAACACTAATAAGCAGGGAAAGTACAGTTATCACACAGGGAACACATACCTGCCGAGCTGCACAGCACCTAGGCAGCCATCAGAGGCACCACTGGTCGCTGCAGCAGCCAGGTAGGTAGCGATATAAGCAAGGACAGTGGTGGTGGTGGGGGGCGGGGGGGATAGAGTCACTGAGGCCTGGGGAGAGACAATGAGGTCTGAGGCTGGAGTTGGGCCCTCCCTGGGCTGAGTTCCACGCCTCTGCCCCCTATAGTCTAATCATACATCCTCCCTGGGGGGGACGGGGGGTGCTGCCACAGGATAGATGGCTCCTGCATCTGCTGATGCTGGGGGACAGCGGCTTGGTTCTGTGGGACTGATATATCCCCTGTCCTGGCCGGGTGCCACCTCCAGGTGCCGATGGGGGCCACCGTCACCTCTGGGGGTCATCATGCCGGGGACCGTGCCTGCGGCCAGGTCCTGAGCCTCTGGTGCCGTCACCCGGGGGCTGAGCTGTGCGCCGCTGGCTGGGGCCTGGTCCACTGCCGCGTCATCCAGTGCTGCATCTCCGTGCATCTCCTCCAGTTGCAGTGAGCCCACCCCGGCTGGGGTGGGGGAGTGGTCACCGTGCCGCCATCCGTCCTCCTCCTACGCCGTACTCCGTCCAGGGCGCCCTTTCTGAGGCCCCTACCGGAAGCTCAGCTAAATTTATATAAAATATAACATCAAAGGCGAGTGATTGGCTGGCAACTTGGGGCGGATGGAGGCCAGAACTGATGTTACATTTTATATAAATATAAATATATGCTTCAAGGTGAAGTTCCTTCGCCTTACAAGCCGGCCTGCAACTGCAAGACTGAGAAAGCGGAGACTTACCTAAGCTGTAGCCGTAGAGGGACACTGCAACCGATGGTCACAATGTCCCTCTAAACTGCCATTGCATCGCAGTTTGATATGATCACAAATGCTGGCAAGGGGTAGTATGCACCTCCTCCTGCATTTGCATTGCTTTAGGATCCCACATGATAAGCTGCTTATCATTTGCGACCCAAGAATAGAATAGAATAGAATCAACTTTATTGGCCATGTGTGCTTGCGCACACTAGGAATTTTTTGTGGATTTACAGTGCAGCATCAAGCACTGGGGGGGTGGCATTACATACATTACATTGAGACATTACATGCGGGGACCACATGTCCGACGAGCAGCACAGCGCATAGGCAGCCATCAGTGGCGCCACTGGTCTCTGCAGCAGCCAGGTAGGTAACGATATAAGTAGTGTTCCCGCTAGGCTGCTTTAGCTCTAGCAGCGCCCCGCTAAAACAGCCTAACGGGGAAGCAAAGTGCCAGCGTAGATGGCGATGCCCAGCGCTTCCTCAGCAGCACACCGACTTCGGAGGGGCCGGGCCCGCCCCCTTTGGTGACGGCGGTGGCCGGGCCCGCCCCCTTTGATGACGGCAGCGGCCCAGGCATGCCCCTCTTGTGACATTGGCGGCCCGGTCCGCCCCCGGCGCCCTGCCCGCTCTAACTGCTAGAGTGAACACTAATAAGCAGGGACAGTACAGTTTTCACACAGGGAACACATACCTGCCGAGCTGCACAGCACCTAGGCAGCCATCAGCGGCACCACTGGTCGTTGCAGCAGCCAGGTATGTAACAATATAAGCCGGGACAGTACAGTATCACACAGGGAACACATACCCGCCGAGCTGCACAGCACCTAGGCAGCCATCAGAGGCGCCACTGGTCGCTGCGGACTACTGCATCTGCTGATGCTGCGGGACAGCAGCTTGGGCCTGATCTTTCCCCTGTCCTGGCCGGAAGCCGCCTCCAGGTGCCGATGGGGGCCACCGTCGCCTCGGGGGTCAACATGCTGGGCACCGTGCCTGTGGCTGGGTCCTGAGCCTATGGTGCCGTACTCGGGGGCTGAGCTGTGCGCCGCTGGCTGCGGCCTGGTCCAGTGTGGCGTCATCCAGTGCCGCATCTCCGTGCATCTCCTGCCGTTGCAGTGCGCCCGCCCCGGCCGGGGTGGGGGGGGAGTAGTCACCGTGCTGCCATCCGTCCTCCCCCTCCGCCGTCATGGCGCCCTTTCTCCGGCCCGTACCGGAAGCTCAGCTAAATTTATATAAAATATAACATCAAAGGTGAGTGATTGGCTGGCAACCTGGGGCGGATGGAGGCCAGAACTGATGTTATATTTTATATAAATATACACTTACGCTGCAAGGTGAAGTTTTCTTCACCTCGCAAGCCAGCCTGCGACTGCAAGACTGAGTAAGATGAGACTTACTTAAGCTGTAGTCGTATAGGAACACCCCGACCAATGGTCGCAATGACCCGCTACACTGCCATTGCATCGCAGTTTGATATGATCACAAATGCCGGCAGGGGGTGGTAAGCACCTCCTCCTGCATTTGTATTGCTTGAGGATCCCACATGATCAGCTGCTGTGAACAACTTATCATATGTGACCCAAGCTGAATTTATATAAAATATAACATCAAAGGCTGGCAACTTGGGGCGGATGGAGGCCAGAACTGATGTTATATTCTCTATAAATATACATTTACGCTGCATGGTGAAGTTATCTCCCCATGTGACTCCAATATCTTCGGCCACTTAAAAAACAAACACTTAAAGGTGAACGGTTCACCTGTGACAAGGAGGTGCAGGAGACCGTGGAAACCTGGATTCATCAGCAACCAAGGAGTTTCTACACTGAATCCATCCACTCCCTTGTTACGCGCTGGATCATTGCATCAATGTCAATTATGTGTAGTTGTAATGTTACACATGAACTGTAATTAAATATTCTTTGATTAAAATATTGTTTACATACAACCGTAGTCTCCCTTTTCATTTGGGCACACCTTATATATGATCTGTAGACCCCATTTTCTATGCAGATGTCATTTGTTCATTATGTAAATGGTAGTGTCTACAAAACTTCTATGGACAAATCTCTACTTACATTCCAGCAAATGTGATTGTAAAACTCATTATGGCCCTTATTCTGGTTGCCACGCAGGGAACGGTGGTGGCACTGTGCATACGCAAGCAGGACAGCAGGCGGGGGTGGCCCCATTAGAATATGGGAGTGTTTCATGGACGTTCCTATAAGAACTCAGGGCGTTCTCATGCTAATGAGGCCATGATGCGGGGGGTGGGCAGCTGGTGACATCACCGGATGTCAGCTGCCCCCCCATTTCCTTCCCAGTGTGCCCACATATGTAAGTGCCTTGAAAGTCACTTTTATTTGCATGCACGCACCACATCCTTCAATGGTCGGCAACCATCAAAAGATGTGGCCGTTCCCCCCTGGCCTGTGAATGGATGTTACTTTGTGGATGTTACTGCAACAGCCAACCATTCACAAGGCGGGCTTTGGTGTAATCACAACGCGGCAAATTTACAGCCTTGCGAATCAACCAGAATAATCCCCTATATGTAAATTACAAGACAGGAAGTGATCACATACTCACCTGCTATTAAATGGTGCCCTCCGGGATACCAGGGGTAGGGGGTGCGGGAATTCCAGCAGATGTAACAGGATGCACTTCTGGAAGTCAGAACATCGCCTCTAAATTCCGGAGTCCCCTGTGCATTCCGGGAGTGCGGACCAGCATGGATTGGAGTCTACGAAAAGGGGGGAATCACTGATATAATTTCTCTGACTGAGCCCTGAAATGTCTTTTTCGCAATTATCATACATTAAATGCTGTTAAATCTATGTATTACATGACATGCAAATAATAGTAAAGCGTGGAGCAGATACTGTAAAAAACAATATTTGTAATTCAACGTAGTGGAACGATCACATTGTAAATAAGCTGGAAACTGATTATAGCCGCCGGCCAATGTAACAGGTGAAGAATAGTCAGTGCGACGAGCTGACGCCTGGGAACCGTGTAATGTATATTGAGCTCTCTAATGCTGGCCACACATCAGACTTTCCTCCAACCATCCAACTAGTTGCTTGGAGTCGGCATTTCAGCTCACACCGGCCAGGGAGGGATGGGCTGAAATAAGTGACCAGTGGCTTTGTGTGGCTAAACCTAATCCTAATGAGCACAAACAGCGTGATAAAATACATCAATAGAGTATCACCCCATCTCCTTGGGGCTAATTCAGACCTGATCACGTGGCTGCGAATTTTCATATCAGCCGATTCTTCATAAATTGCACATGCGCACGGCCCCTAGTACCCATTCCAAGTCCTTCTATTCCATTCCAGACTATTCACCCACTATACTATTGTAGCAGCCTCCTCCTCTCCCCCCATGTCAGCCTGCCCACCTACACCCCTGCTCTAGCAGCATTCTCCTCTCCCCCCATGTCAGCCTGCCCACCTACACCCCTGCTCTAGCAGCATCCTCCTCTCCCCCCATGTCAGCCTGCCCACCTACACCCCTGCTCTAGCAGCATTCTCCTCTCCCCCCATGTCAGCCTGCCCACCTACACCCCTGCTCTAGCAGCATCCTCCTCTCCCCCCATGTCAGCCTGCCCACCTACACCCCTGCTCTAGCAGCATCCTCCTCTCCCCCAATGTCAGCCTGCCCACCTACACCCCCGCTCTAGCAGCATCCTCCTCTCCCCCCATGTCAGCCTGCCCACCTACACCCCTGCTCTAGCAGCATCCTCCTCTCCCCCCCATGTCAGCCTGCCCACCTACACCCCTGCTCTAGCAGAATCCTCCTCTCCCCCATGTCAGCCTGCCCACCTACACCCCTGCTCTAGCAGCATCCTCCTCTCCCCCCATGTCAGCCTGCCCACCTACACGGCTGCTCTAGCAGCATCCTCCTCTCCCCCCCATGTCAGCCTGCCCACCTACACCCCTGCTCTAGCAGCATCCTCCTCTCCCCCAATGTCAGCCTGCCCACCTACACCCCTGCTCTAGTAGCATCCTCCTCTCCCCCATGTCAGCCTGCCCACCTACACCCCTGCTCTAGCAGCAGCCTCCTCTCCCCCCATGTCAGCCTGCCCACCTACACCCCTGCTCTAGCAGCATCCTCCTCTCCCCCATGTCAGCCTGCCCACCTACACCCTGCTCTAGCAGCATCCTCCTCTCACCCCATGTCAGCCTGCCCACCTACACCCCTGCTCTAGTAGCATCCTCCTCTCCCCCCATGTCAGCCTGCCCACCTACAACCCTGCTCTAGCAGAATCCTCCTCCCCCCCATGTCAGCCTGCCCACCTACACCCCTGCTCTAGCAGCATCCTCCTCTCCCCCCATGTCAGCCTGCCCACCTACACCCCTGCTCTAGCAGCATCCTCCTCTCCCCCCATTTCAGCCTGCCCACCTACACCCCTGCTCTAACAGCATCCTCCTTTCCCCCCATGTCAGCATGCCCACCTACACCCCTGCTCTAGTAGCATCCTCCTCTCCCCCCATGTCAGCCTGCCCACCTACACCCCTGCTCTAGCAGAATCCTCCTCTCCCCCCATGTCAGCCTGCCCACCTACACCCTGCTCTAGCAGCATCCTCCTCTCCCCCCATGTCAGCCTGCCCACCTACACCCCTGCTCTAGCAGCATCCTCCTCTCCCCCAATGTCAGCCTGCCCACCTACACCCCTGCTCTAGTAGCATCCTCCTCTCCCCCCATGTCAGCCTGCCCACCTACACCCCTGCTCTAGCAGCAGCCTCCTCTCCCCCCATGTCAGCCTGCCCACCTACACCCCTGCTCTAGCAGCATCCTCCTCTCCCCCCATGTCAGCCTGCCCACCTACACCCTGCTCTAGCAGCATCCTCCTCTCCCCCCATGTCAGCCTGCCCACCTACACCCCTGCTCTAGTAGCATCCTCCTCTCCCCCCATGTCAGCCTGCCCACCTACAACCCTGCTCTAGCAGAATCCTCCTCCCCCCCATGTCAGCCTGCCCACCTACACCCCTGCTCTAGCAGCATCCTCCTCTCCCCCCATGTCAGCCTGCCCACCTACACCCCTGCTCTAGCAGCATCCTCCTCTCCCCCCATGTCAGCCTGCCCACCTACACCCCTGCTCTAACAGCATCCTCCTTTCCCCCCCATGTCAGCCTGCCCACCTACACCCCTGCTCTAGCAGCATCCTCGTCTCCCCCCATGTCAGCCTGCCCAGCTACACCCCTGCTCTAGCAGAATCCTCCTCTCCCCCCATGTCAGCCTGCCCACCTACACCCCTGCTCTAGTAGCATCCTCCTCTCCCCCCCATGTCAGCCTGCCCACCTACAACCCTGCTCTAGCAGAATCCTCCTCTCCCCCCATGTCAGCCTGCCCACCTACACCCCTGCTCTAGCAGCATCCTCCTCTCCCCCCATGTCAGCCTGCCCACCTACACCCCTACTCTAGCAGCATTATCCTCTCCCCCAATTTCAGCCTGCCCACCTACACGGCTGCTCTAGCAGCATCCTCCTCTCCCCCCCATGTCAGCCTGCCCACCTACACCTCTGCTCTAGCAGAATCCTTCTCTCCCCCCATGTCAGCCTGCCCACCTACACCCCTGCTCTAGCAGCATCATCCTCTCCCCCCATGTCAGCCTGCCCACCTACACCCCAGCTCTAGCAGCATCCTCCTCTCCCCCCATGTGAGCCTGCCCACCTACACCCCTGCTCTAGCAGCATCCTCGTCTCCCCCCCATGTCAGCCTGCCCACCTACACCCCTGCTCTAGCAGCATCCTCCTCTCCCTCAATGTCAGCCTGTCCACCTACACCCCTGCTCTAGCAGCATCCTCCTCTCCCCCCATGTCAGCCTGCCCACCTACACCCCTGCTCTAGCAGCATCCTCCTCTCCCCCCATGTCAGCCTGCCCACCGACACCCCTGCTCTAGCAGCATCCTCCTCTCCCCCCATGTAAGCCTGCCCACCAACACCCCTGCTCTAGCAGCATCCTCCTCTCCCCCATGTCAGCCTGCCCACCGACACCCCTGCTCTAGCAGCATCCTCCTCTCCCCCCATGTGAGCCTGCCCACCTACACCCCAGCTCTAGCAGCATCCTCCTCTCCCCCCATGTGAGCCTGCCCACCTACACTCCTGCTCTAGCAGCATCCTCCTCCCATGTCAGCCTGCCCACCTACACCCCTACTCTAGCAGCATCCTCCTCCCCCCATGTCAGCCTGCCCACCTACACCCCTGCTCTAGCAGCACCCTCCTCTCCCCCCCATGTCAGCCTGCCCACCTACACCCCTGCTCTAGCAGAATCCTCCTCTCCCCCCATGTCAGCCTGCCCACCTACACCCCTGCTCTAGTAGCATCCTCCTCTCCCCCCATGTCAGCCTGCCCACCTACAACCCTGCTCTAGCAGAATCCTCCTCTCCCCCCATGTCAGCCTGCCCACCAACACCCCTGCTCTAGCAGCATCCTCCTCTCCCCCCATGTCAGCCTGCCCACCTACACCCCTGCTCTAGCAGCATCCTCCTCTCCCCCCCCATGTCAGCCTGCCCACCTACACCTCTGCTCTAGCAGAATCCTCCTCTCCCCCCATGTCAGCCTGCCCACCTACACCCCTGCTCTAGTAGCATCCTCCTCTCCCCCCATGTCAGCCTGCCCACCTACAACCCTGCTCTAGCAGAATCCTCCTCTCCCCCCATGTCAGCCTGCCCACCTACACCCCTGCTCTAGTAGCATCCTCCTCTCGCCCCATGTCAGCCTGCCCACCTACACCCCTGCTCTAGCAGCATCCTCCTCTCCCCCAATGTCAGCCTGTACACCTACACCCCTGCTCTAGCAGCATCCTCCTCTCCCCCCATGTCAGCCTGCCCACCTACACCCCTGCCTTAGCAGCATCCTCCTCTCCCCCCATGTCAGCCTGCCCACCGACACCCCTGCTCTAGCAGCATCCTCCTCTCCCCCCATGTCAGCCTGCCCACCGACACCCCTGCTCTAGCAGCATCCTCCTCTCCCCCCATGTCAGCCTGCCCACCTACACCCCTGCTCTAGCAGCATCCTCCTCTCCCCCCATGTCAGCCTGCCCACCTACACCCTGCTCTAGCAGCATCCTCCTCTCCCCCCATGTCAGCCTGCCCACCTACACCCCTGCTCTAGTAGCATCCTCCTCTCCCCCCATGTCAGCCTGCCCACCTACAACCCTGCTCTAGCAGAATCCTCCTCCCCCCCATGTCAGCCTGCCCACCTACACCCCTGCTCTAGCAGCATCCTCCTCTCCCCCCATATCAGCCTGCCCACCTACACCCCTGCTCTAGCAGCATCCTCCTCTCCCCATGTCAGCCTGCCCACCTACACCCCTGCTCTAACAGCATCCTCCTTTCCCCCCCATGTCAGCCTGCCCACCTACACCCCTGCTCTAGCAGCATCCTCGTCTCCCCCCCATGTCAGCCTGCCCACCTACACCCCTGCTCTAGCAGAATCCTCCTCTCCCCCATGTCAGCCTGCCCACCTACACCCCTGCTCTAGTAGCATCCTCCTCCCCCCCATGTCAGCCTGCCCACCTACACCCCTGCTCTAGCAGCATCCTCCTCTCCCCCCATGTCAGCCTGCCCACCTACACCCCTGCTCTAGCAGCATCCTCCTCTCCCCCCATGTCAGCCTGCCCACCTACACCCCTGCTCTAGCAGCATCCTCCTCTCCCCCAATTTCAGCCTGCCCACCTACACGGCTGCTCTAGCAGCATCCTCCTCTCCCCCCCATGTCAGCCTGCCCACCTACACCTCTGCTCTAGCAGAATCCTTCTCTCCCCCCATGTCAGCCTGCCCACCTACACCCCTGCTCTAGCAGCATCATCCTCTCCCCCCATGTCAGCCTGCCCACCTACACCCCAGCTCTAGCAGCATCCTCCTCTCCCCCCATGTGAGCCTGCCCACCTACACCCCTGCTCTAGCAGCATCCTCGTCTCCCCCCCATGTCAGCCTGCCCACCTACACCCCTGCTCTAGCAGCATCATCCTCTCCCCCCATGTCAGCCTGCCCACCTACACCCCAGCTCTAGCAGCATCCTCCTCTCCCCCCATGTGAGCCTGCCCACCTACACCCCAGCTCTAGCAGCATCCTCCTCTCCCCCCATGTGAGCCTGCCCACCTACACTCCTGCTCTAGCAGCATCCTCCTCCCATGTCAGCCTGCCCACCTACACCCCTACTCTAGCAGCATCCTCCTCCCCCCATGTCAGCCTGCCCACCTACACCCCTGCTCTAGCAGCATCCTCCTCTCCCCCCATGTCAGCCTGCCCACCTACACCCCTGCTCTAGCAGAATCCTCCTCTCCCCCCATGTCAGCCTGCCCACCTACACCCCTGCTCTAGTAGCATCCTCCTCTCCCCCCATGTCAGCCTGCCCACCTACAACCCTGCTCTAGCAGAATCCTCCTCTCCCCCCATGTCAGCCTGCCCACCTACACCCCTGCTCTAGCAGCATCCTCCTCTCCCCCCATGTCAGCCTGCCCACCTACACCCCTGCTCTAGCAGCATCCTCCTCTCCCCCAATTTCAGCCTGCCCACCTATACGGCGGCTCTAGCAGCATCCTCCTCTCCCCCCCCATGTCAGCCTGCCCACCTACACCTCTGCTCTAGCAGAATCCTCCTCTCCCCCCATGTCAGCCTGCCCACCTACACCCCTGCTCTAGTAGCATCCTCCTCTCCCCCCATGTCAGCCTGCCCACCTACAACCCTGCTCTAGCAGAATCCTCCTCTCCCCCCATGTCAGCCTGCCCACCTACACCCCTGCTCTAGTAGCATCCTCCTCTCCCCCCATGTCAGCCTGCCCACCTACACCCCTGCTCTAGCAGCATCCTCCTCTCCCCCAATGTCAGCCTGTCCACCTACACCCCTGCTCTAGCAGCATCCTCCTCTCCCCCCATGTCAGCCTGCCCACCTACACCCCTGCTCTAGCAGCATCCTCCTCTCCCCCCATGTCAGCCTGCCCACCGACACCCCTGCTCTAGCAGCATCCTCCTCTCCCCCCATGTAAGCCTGCCCACCTACACCCCTGCTCTAGCAGCATCCTCCTCTCCCCCCATGTCAGCCTGCCCAACGACACCCCTGCTCTAGCAGCATCCTCCTCTCCCCCCATGTGAGCCTGCCCACCTACACCCCTGCTCTAGCAGCATCCTCCTCTCCCCCCATGTCAGCCTGCCCACCTACACCCCTGCTCTAGCAGCAGCCTCCTCTCCCCCATGTCAGCCTACCCACCTACACCCCTGCTCTAGCAGCACCCTCCTCTCCCCCCATGTCAGCCTGCATACCTACACCCCTGCTCTAGCAGCATCCTCCTCTCCCCCCCATGTCAGCCTGCCCACCTACAACCCTGCTCTAGCAGAATCCTCCTCTCCCCCCATGTCAGCCTGCCCACCTACACCCCTGCTTTAGCAGCATCCTCCTCTCCCCCCCATGTCAGCCTGCCCACCTACACCTCTGCTCTAGCAGAATCCTCCTCTCCCCCCATGTCAGCCTGCCCACCTACACCCC
Organism: Crinia signifera; assembly: GCF_055691185.1. Lineage (NCBI taxonomy): Eukaryota > Metazoa > Chordata > Amphibia > Anura > Myobatrachidae > Crinia > Crinia signifera. Next base: position 21,789 of record NW_028142098.1, read on the forward strand.
TGCTCTAGTAGCATCCTCCTCTCCCCCCATGTCAGCCTGCCCACCTACAACCCTGCTCTAGCAGAATCCTCCTCTCCCCCCATGTCAGCCTGCCCACCTACACCCCTGCTCTAGTAGCATCCTCCTCTCCCCCCATGTCAGCCTGCCCACCTACACCCCTGCTCTAGCAGCATCCTCCTCTCCCCCAATGTCAGCCTGTCCACCTACACCCCTGCTCTAGCAGCATCCTCCTCTCCCCCCATGTCAGCCTGCCCACCTACACCCCTGCTCTAGCAGAATCCTCCTCTCCCCCCATGTCAGCCTGCCCACCGACATCCCTGCTCTAGCAGCATCCTCCTCTCCCCCATGTAAGCCTGCCCACCAACACCCCTGCTCTAGCAGCATCCTCCTCTCCCCCCATGTCAGCCTGCCCACCGACACCCCTGCTCTAGCAGCATCCTCCTCTCCCCCCATGTGAGCCTGCCCACCTACACCCCTGCTCTAGCAGCATCCTCCTCTCCCCCCATGTCAGCCTGCCCACCTACACCCCTGCTCTAGCAGCAGCCTCCTCTCCCCCATGTCAGCCTACCCACCTACACCCCTGCTCTAGCAGCACCCTCCTCTCCCCCCATGTCACCCTGCATACCTACACCCCTGCTCTAGCAGCATCCTCCTCTCCCCCCCATGTCAGCCTGCCCACCTACAACCCTGCTCTAGCAGAATCCTCCTCTCCCCCCATGTCAGCCTGCCCACCTACACCCCTGCTCTAGCAGCATCCTCCTCTCCCCCCATGTCAGCCTGCCCACCTATGTGGAAGTCGAGTTGCACACACGCCATTTTAGGATAGTATGGCCGCCATTTTGGTTCGCAGAGTTGCGCTAATAAAGTTTCCATACCCGATTCTGTGTGACAAAGTGGACCAGAAGAGTAGCCATACTATCACACATAAATTCATAAATACATACTGACACTAAGTAAAATGTAGTTAAAGGTTTAGAACGCCACACATAGCTTAGTTAGCCCTGCATACATCTGTCTGTATCATGTTTAGTAACGTTCTGTTCCGTTTCTTATGCGTAGTATTCCGGTCATTGCGAATATTTCGCAATAGACACGGCCCGATAGTTATGGACATAATTCCATATTCCCAAGACAGTTTCGGTTGAAAGTATATAACAAAGGAATCTAGATGTAACCGGTTTCTACAGCTGTTTACAATCCCTGCCGACGATACTAACGAACAAAGGACTCCTAAAGTTCACTCCCCTGCACCTAGTCAAACCAGGTGTATCATCTTACCCCCCAATCACAGCGGACCTGACATACGATCTCTGACCAATAGGAATGGCCTTTGACCTCCCCTTTCTGATCCTATAAGATAGGAGACCCAGGGCTGCCTCGGTCACTTCGGCACATCTTTCTTTTCCCTGACCTTCAACCGGGCTATAGTTCAATCCTGAACGATAGCGAGCTCTGACCGGACTGCGCTGCGCATATTTGATGAGGAGACGGTAAACGGTTGCATTTACGGTATTTATACTTATTGTATTGTTGGCTGATTGTATCCTGTATCTGTTTTTCTTCCCTTAGTAGAGTCTAATTATTGTATTCATTGTTAGTCTATTGCATTACCTGTTATACCTGTATCTTTTATTCCTGTAACCCCCTTTTGTCCATTAGGGACTTAAATACAACCTTTTACGGAGTTCTTATCTCCTTATTTCTATACAGTGGTTTGTGTCTGTTATTCGCACTTAGCGATAAAGGTATATTACGGACACAGTCCTTAAAGGTATATTCGCAGATTAGAGACAAAGTACTGCGAAGGGATCTCTTATTAAGGTATTGGTTCTTGGGTGCATAATACACAATAAAGGTACGCTACGCTGCGCTACGCTTTGTTCGCACGTAGTTAGGTATAAAGGGTACGCAGGTTGCGGGCATAATACGTAACCTGCGCTTTTCACTTATTGTTTCTTTGGTCATAATTCATCGACATTAACAATTGAGGGCTCGTCCGTCCGTTCCACATTCCAGAACTCAGTACCAGGCGTGCGGCCCGACCTATACAAGCAAAAGGGTGGAAGTATTTATTATCCATTGCTGGATAGGCCGGGTCCGCTGCGGTGCGGGGCTCGGGAAGTGCTAGCGTTGAACCCGAAGCATAATAAGTGAAAGCCACGTGTTTTAAAGCATATCATATCTAAGTGTTTAGTAAACTGTACTTCTGCCTGCCACAAGTAGTTTAACGGGGTATGGTGTCTTGAGTTGCTTGTTTAATACAGTATATGTGCCACGTGCGATAAAGTTCGCACACGTGGAAACAAAAGTCTGTGTTTATTATAGTACATAGAGGATCCCCTCTGTGCAAAACTATAACTTTTATTGTTAGTTACTGCAAAACCAGGGACTCCGCCACGTGGCGATAAGTTCCGGGCCTTTTACAGTAACGTAAAGCGTCTATTGTGTATTACGCAAGGTGCGCGCGCACGTGCCCATATCGGGAAATTTTCGCATCTTTGTACGTGATTTACGGATTAAGTGCGTGATTTTTTTCGCATCTTGATACGTAACTTTCGGACGAAGTTAAGGGATTTATTCCACATTTAGGCGCAATTACTGCGTATAGCGAAACTCGAGCGCAACCTTGCAAATACACTATAGAACACGTGGGTGGCCGATTCATCGGCGGCCTGTGAACAACGCATGTACACACGTGGCTGTTCATTGGCACTGCACATGCAGCACACATAGGAACTCGAAAGGTGAACAGTGTTAAACCACTAGCCTTATTTAAAACAGTATAGTAATATACTGTGAATAGGGCGGTGATTAATAAAAGAAAATACGTTTTTTCTTTTTGTTCATTTTCCAAAAGCAAGCAACTCAAGCATTATTTTAATAGATTCCTATAGCCTTTTATAAGGGATTTATACCTGCATAAGTATCTAGTGAGAAGCTACCAGCCTGGGAAGATTTTCTGTACAGAAATATTTCAAGTATAAGCATAAGACCTAGGTGTAACTAGCGCCCAGTGTGAAAAAAAACTGAGGCGAACGGGTGTGTGACGGCACGACTCAAGCGCAGTGTAGTCCAGTGTAGGACAGTCCAGGGTAGGACAGGGTGCACGTGACGACGTGCCCATAGGAACTGCCCCTTCAGTGGAAGTACCTATTTTGATCCACTAGGAGGGTACAAGAAGATACATCGGAACCCAGTGATCCGATTAGCTACTTTAGAAAATCCAGTTTTTGGGGGTACAGGAAAACAAGTTTGTTGTATCCTGGAAAAATTAGGCCGCACCTTGTAGGTCAACTAGACGTGCGCGGCTAGTTGAGAGCTTGGTGATTGAGTAACATTACCTCGCACGGTGGGCTTCACGCTTGATTGCGGAATAGTGCCATTGTGTGGAGAAGTGAGTGGTTGGGGGCTCTCAGACAAGTAATAACCCACCGGTATCTACTAAGTGTGAACGTTTATTCCTGTAATTATGGGTAATAACGGGTCACACAGTGATAACGTGCAAGTTAGGGAGGAAGCGGGCCGACCCAAAGGATCGGCGGCTTTTATTATGTGCTGTAAGCACGGTGAACGAGCAGTTGTTTACCAAAATAAATGGAGAAAAATGACACAAGGCAGCAAGTTAGAATTTCCCAGTGTTGGTAGCTTCGATCCAGAAATCTTATCAGCAGTAAAAGATGAAATATGTCTACTCTCCAGTCGTAAGGAGAGAATGAAGCACATAGATATTCTTAAATTGTGGCAGAAGGAAGGGCGGGAACAATGGGGAATCAGATGTATGGCAGTGCCAGATACAATCAGCCACAATAAAAATGCAACCGCGGCCGCCATAGAATCAGCTCCCCCACCCCCATATGTGCCGAAGGGGTTAATGACTCATAAGAAAGACATGAGTAATAATGTATCCGTTGCTAACTTGTACCCTGTCTTATCCCCTTATAAGGAAACCCGAGAGGAAAACGAGCAGCTGTTGGCACTGGCCGTCTCCCATGCACTTAACATGCTTGAGGGAAAAGCTCAACCCGCTGTTGGGGCTCCAGCACAGGAGGAGGAGACGGCTGATGCCAACAGCATAGTATTAGACACAGGTAAGTACACACAACACAGCACAGAGATAGTTGTTCCTGGGATGTTGTCCAATGGTGCAGGGGGGATACAGATCCACCCTCTGCACACAGTGGAACCTCCTTGTGGACGGGGAGACGGGGATGAGGTAAGGCCTGTAAAGGATAGTGACATGCACAATACATGGACACGATTGGAACGTCATTCAATCATCAAAAATTTCCCTGATCCCAGCAAAGATCTGGCAAAGTGTCAGAAATTTGTAAGGGAGCGAGGAAATTCAGATGAGCCCACCAATAAGGATTGGCGATACATGTTGAGAGCTTGCCTCCCTTCACACATAGATGTCCAGAAGTTCATTCGAGACAGTGGTGTGGAGGGCGATAAGATTTTAACTGAACAGGGCAACCAGGAAAATATACGCCTAATAAATATACAATTGGGTGTATATTTCCCAGCGACGGTTGAAAATACCCTAGGGTTCACCATCACACAGAAAGATGGTGAGTCCACCAGCGGATATTTCAACCGTGCCTTACAGGCGTTGCCAAAACACTCTGGTATCCCCAGCCCCAGGGACAACATACATCTTAAGGGAGGGATTGTCTCTGTGCTGATACAAGGTCTTAGGGAAAATCTGAGAACCAACATAGAAACCATTCACCCCAACTGCAGACAGATGTCAATACACACTTTAAAGAAATCTGCTGTTGATCTGGACAAACGATTTATGACAGAAAGACAAAACCAAATGGTATGTTTCAAATGTGGAAACAAAGGACACATAGCCAGACATTGCAGGGTAAGTAACCATAGGAAACATAACACATATGTAAGTAACTGGGAGACACAATGGGAGAAGACAGGTAGGTCTCAACACATAGCCATAGCCCCACCTAGTAGCCAACGCCGCCCTAAGCATGACACATATATGCAAACAGGGAGTAGGACACACATACACCCCACATCCAGGTAACATAAGACAATATCTGAGGGAGGAGCCTCAGATATGGGTAAGTGGAATAGTTTAAATATAAAGTTTTTTTTTGTATCAAACCCGTTAACAACATTCCCTCCTGGTCTAGGTTGTGCCAAGCAATTAGTAGCAGCAATTGGGGTAACAGGAAAAATACAGCATTACCCACTGACGAAACCAGCAGATGTTACAAGCGGGCCTCTGCATACCAAACACTCTTTTCTGTTGGCTGCAGCGGCCCCGACTAACCTCCTGGGTAGAGATTTACTATGTAAAATGGGATGTGTCATCTATTGCACCCCTGATGGGGTATTTCTGGACACTCCTAGAAATCTTACAAAAGAAGTGCAAGATATGCTGGACAGTCCTCAGAGGCTAATGTTGTATTCCACTGTTATAGAGTCAAATCCATCTAAGGTAGCTAAAAACTACAGCACAAATACCGAGTTCCCTTTGAACTAAAGATGGGAAGGACACAGGATCAATGGCAACCATAGCTTCAATAGAAACCCTGTTAAAAACAGAAAGTATAGCGCCCCAAAGTACAGCTTCACCATTTGAAATCTGAGGTTGAGCTGGAAAAATACCCAGTGAAATAACAAGGTTCCCAAAAGAGAACTTTTAGCTAAATACCCCTAGACACAGCCCATAGTCACAACCACACTGGGAAACAGAAAGAAAGGGAGGGCTTACAAATCAGAACAGGAGTTGAAAAGGGTAAGAACCAAATAGTTGAGAGCCAATTCCCCCATAGTGCTAAATCCTGGTGTCATAAAAATAAAAGAAAAATTTCCTGTTGAAAATAAATGTACAAATTTTCTATTTTTTTTTTTTTGAGTTTTTCTCTCTCTCTTTTTCCAATTTTTTTTTCTCCTTCCCCTACTCTTCTGTTCCAGAAACCTCAGAGAGCCACCAAGCCCCTCCCCCGGGTCTTGCAAGATCGCACACTGTCCTTACGGCCCACAAATGGGTAAATACCAATACAATGGGTTAATGATCTACTGTATTGTTATGTCCTTTCCTCATCCACAGCACCAGCAGTTGGCGATAGACAACTTCTGGTGTATCCTCCTGAGGCAGGACATAAGGTATCTCAGGACGGATTGCGGTTGCGCCTGAACAAGAGGGGGGGGGGGAAATCTGGGACACATTAGTAACCATAAACCCACAAATCATAGAAAAATAGTTTGAAAGATCTGTCGCACTCCCAGCAGAGAAATACCCATTGTGAATATGCGGTACCCCATAAAGCGAGTAGTCAATATATATATTTTTCAGTAAATCTTGAACAAAGTCCCAGTAACTTTAAGCATTGCTCCTAATGTTACCCAGGGCAACCACAGCCACCATCTTGTGAAAAGCAGTCCAAGTAATGCACAAAGCATCCCCCTTCTACAAAGAATGAAAAGGGTTGTAAAACGCATTTACATATAAATAGGTACAATCGCAAAACCCATGTCTTCACAGACAAATGTGGATAGTAAAGAAGAAGAAACAGGCCTGATTACAGCCTTTTGCCATGGGTAAAACTGACACAAGAGACCATGTGATTTAGAATATTAGACCTGCTGAGGGGGCGACAGATATAGTGACGTAAGAAACCTGGTGATGCCAGCCTGACCAATGTCGTACTGCAGTGTGCAATTAAACCCTATTACTTGAGCACTTCATACTTGTCTACACAGTGTAGTTGCCATAGCACTACTGGTAAACAAAACTGAGAATGTGGTGTTGGGGTGTGTTTTAACTGTTTATGCTCCTCATATAGTCTGGACACTCCTAAAATTCTGCCTAAACATGTGAAAAATATTCATCAGCCAAGTTCACTAAATGGGAACTTGCATTGATGAATTCTATAAATGTTACCAGTAAAATGGGTAATATTGTAAACCCAGCAACACTCTTACCAGTTGTGCCCTCCAAGGCACAAAGGGTGGATTGGTGCTGAGGTTGCTGGAATGGTGGAGTTGATGCAAGTATATATATATATGAAAGGTTTAAGTCATGTGTGAACCTTTAGGGACTGATGGTACACCCCATAATCTCTTTTTATAGTAGTAGAATCACTCTCAGAACTCCACCTCATTTGTCCCCATCGAAACATTGCTTGGCGGGCAGCCACAGGTTATGGTAATCCCACGAGGAGATCCTAGACCACAAATGCAAGTGATGTATCCACACCTGGAAAACTGCAGCAAAAGGACTTTGTTGACACCTGTTGTGAACTGTCATAACCATGAACCAGGAGATGTTGTTGTTTCCCCAGCTTTGCCATATACAGGTTGCTTGATAGACCTTTGGAAAGAACCACCTGTTACCATATATAATTTTGTTTGCATAGAAATTGAATATTATTTTGATACTATAAAGTAATGTAGCTATAAATTGAATATGTATATCATTCAAATGTTTACAGAATGTAGCAATATTTGTATTTAGGTAGTCTGTGCTGTAAGGCAGAATTGTGGGACAGTGTATATTAGACAGACTGTATTGACTCCAGCCATCTGGTTTCCTTTCTGGAGAATGTAGCTGCTAGTACATCATCCAAGTTACTTTGCAGGACAAACAAGACACTATTGTATTTTGACAACAGGAGTGTAAAATAGATTGATGCACAGGGAGAGACCAGAACAGGAGATCTCGCAAAGGAGATTACCACTAGAGTCCAGACAAGCAGGAGACCCTGTCACCATTAGTATCCATAAATTTAATAACGTCATGAGAACAGGGAACTTCAATTCATGTATTTGGGATATAAGGAGAGAGATAGAGTAGACATTCACTCTCACACACACAGACACTCACAGACACACGGACAGTCGGCAAGAAACCCATTCAGAGAGTCAGGAGGAGAGATGTGAGAGAAGCAAGAGAAAGAATGGAATAAATAAGCAATGGGCAGGAGGTGAGGTGAATCATAGGTAGCTATACCCATGTAACTTGTAAGTATGTCATTTTATGTTAGTTTTGTAGCAATCTAAGTTTGTCAATTGTTTAATGTAATATAAGCAAGGAGGCGTATATATAAATATATATATAATAGCATATACATCAATTACTGTGTAAAATTATTCTGTATGGTTTGTTTTGCCTATAAATAAAATCCTCCAATTGGAGCTAAAATTACAAGTCTCGAACTCTCATATTTGGGGAATCAAATTATGACAAGTACTCTGTATATTGTATTGTAAAGTCTATTGGAATATAATTGCAGATGTTAAATATATGTGTTATATCAACACAAGATATAATAAATATATTTTATATAATAATATCTCAATCTCAATAACTATTATTGGGCTAAGAGAGATATATGATCCCTAAAATAAAACTCTACAATGGCGACCGCAGCAGGACTTGTACATTTTGGTATCTGATTGTATGATTATGATATTTATAAGGAGTAGCAAATGCGTGAAGCTGGCTACCTAACCTACAGAATCACAGTGAGGATGTATCTAGGAAAACGTAATACTATTGTGTATTTTTATCTTGCATTGTTTGTAGACCTAGAATAACGTATTGGTGAAACAGAACTGATATTCCATTGTTACCATTATCTGGGAGTGCACGCTTAGATATTGATAATATGGCATCATTCAGAAACATTTTTAACTAATACTATATTTACTAGGCTCAGCACAAAGGCTGGTTAGCCTGCTGACACATTGCAAGATCACAGTGGGGTATGTTACTAAATAGGCACTTGATAATTGTAAAGCCTAGAATAAATAAACAGTGGAAATGAGCATTTCCAAATAAATTAAAATTAGTACCAGATATTAGAGTTAACTTTGAGAATCCGGACACTCTCATTGGGAGGATATCTTGTGTACAAAAGTATAAATACAGCATTGTAAAATAAGTGCAATGTTGAAAATGAAAAGAGTTGCTGTAGCATTTAGGAAAATGCACAGAGCAGTGGCTTTAGAAGTTAAGCAGGAATGTAAAGATAAATCAGGTTCACGTCTCAAGAGGGCATGCCTGAAAGTGAATGCAAATGTGAATTCCTTCTTAAAATCCCTAAAGGTTAAGAAGTGTACTCAGAAGAATTCTGAGAAAAAAGTAAATTTTCTGGCAGATTGTGAACAAACTGTCCAGATCTCTCATGAAGGGATCACAGAAGCACCCAGCAAAGGTGTTAGGAGCAGTGATGAGACCACAGAGGGGCTCATTCACAAACAGACTACAAAGTCTGAAATGGTCACAGATGCTAATCAGGGCTCTGTAATAGAGAGAGAAAGTAATACTGTGCACGATGTACCTAAACTCAAAGCGCACATTACTGCAAATAAGGCAGGAGCAATGAGAGATATCCCCTGCACTGTTTTGATTAAGGGGGGAGATCAGTACAATGAGGATAGTGATTCTGCAGAATCCACTCTCACAGCCCCCATTGTGACAAAAGAAATTGTGTTGCCCTCAGGGAACAGGGAACTGGCAATAACCTTGTATACACACACTCCAATTGTAGGTAAAGTTGTCACAGAATTAAATGAGCAAATGTATTCAGCCACAAATATGTCTGAGCTGAGCAATGGCATGAATTTGAGCATGCATGATCACACAAAAGGTTCCACCATCTCTGTAACCCCCACACAGCAGTTAGAGACATCTAGTGGTAGAGCAAATGTCCACAGTCTCTTAGAGAGACCACATGCAGAGTGTCAATCTGTGAACACCACACAGAAGTACAGGAATGCTAAAAAGCATCACCAGGATGAGAATGTTTATATGTCCTGGAGTCCTAACCATTTTATTTTAGGTTTGGTCAAACATGAAGCCCCCGAGTCATACCAAGCATATTTAACCAGTTTTTCGCCACACAAGTATATTTTTCAGAAGCTCCAAGTTTCCAGACTGAAGAAACTCGCAGGACCACCAAAAGCAAATCGAGAAAAGATGCATCCTGGCAATGACAACAGGGAGTATTGTTCATTTACTTTATAGATTAAATCTAGTTATTGGGTGGTGTAAGGAACTGCCACATGTTTAAATGGATACAAGATCCAGATTAAATGTAACCTGCATCATACCTGCAGCAAAGTTTATGTTGTCAGTGACATATACTGTACTATTACATAGAGGAGAGAAATGGTATAAACCAGAAAACATGGCCAGCAATGTTGGACCAGTAGATAGCACAAAAGATATAGCAGCATTGTCACACCAGTTTGTAAATAGCAATAATAGTAATTGTATTTCTTTTTGTTTCAATTTTAGGTTACAAGTTCTACACAGCAGCCTTATTACTGATGGACGCAAAGTTTTAAAGAAAGCCCCAAGTCGCAACAACAACCTCTACTAAACCTTTTATTGCTGCAATTATGCAAAGAGCCAGTACCTTGCACAGCTTGTGTTTGTCATCCAAGGAGAATCCACAGTAGCTCTAAAAAAACTGTCACATGGACAAAAATCAAAGGACTTTTTTTTTTATTAGTTTCTTTTTCTTTCTTCAGTCCTTCAGAGAAGGAAAAGGTTTAAATACAGCAACTATTATTTGTTTTCTGGACACATGGACAAAATCCCCTTTTCTCTTCTTCAGGAGAAGTTCATTAACCCCTCACTACAGCAATCATTGTTTGTCAGGACACTGTGACACATGGACATTCCATTTACAGTGTGCTTTATTCTAACCACCAAGCATGCAGAATCCTTTTGTACATACATTTTTAATTGCCGATCAATTCACACATATGATCTTCATTCTTATGTAACTGTATATACCTTGTAAATATTTTATTTTTTCTTCATATTCTTCATATGAGTATATGCTGATTATATATACGCTTCCTTCTCAAAAAGCTTCAAACTAATTTAAATATCAGACAAAGAATGGTATGCCTTACATCAAATTGTAAAAGAGAAATGTTTTGTTAGTTGTTGAGATGGACCATTCTCTTAATACAGACTTAACCAAGTCTAAGAGAATGAATAATAGCATAGATGGAATATTGTAGTTATTTTATATGCACATGGCTGCATATTACACAACACTGGATGGCATTCGATATAGTCAAGCCCATTCTTAACAGATATCTAATATTTGTTTGAAGCAAAATCATAGTCATTTGTTGTATTGATAGGATGTTGTCATAGATACGTTAAATCAAAATATGTATTGATAGGATGTTGTCATAGATATGTCAAATCAAAATATTATTGTTAGTTATTGGATTTAGCTGGTGTATGGTTATTTTAGTTTAAGATAAGATAGTATATAGGAAGGTAGGTAAGAGATCAGAGACTGAATGGTAAATTATTATTTAGTGAGGAAATTTAGTATAAACGGAGTGGATCCTTTAGAATCTACCCCAGACATTTACCTGCCAATGCCTGAAGATAAATGTTCTTATCAACAAGTAAAGCAAAAATACTTGGTTAAAGTTTCAACTGCTGTATTCAACGTCACAAACTGTTTTGTTCAACACAACGAGGTTGGGGTTAAAGAGAGACATGGACACTTATCATGATTGCAGCGCGATAATCTTAAAGGACGCACAAGGACACTTGTCACGATCACAGCGATAATCGTAAAGGACATACAAAGCAAACTCGCTAAGGACTGCATTAATGAGGCTTATCAAAGGCCCCCTGTTTTGCAAAACTGTGGTGAAGAAATTTATCAAGACCACAGCACTCCAAGGGCCACACATGTAAAGCAACATTTCAAGCAAGTCAACAGTGTCTATGAAGAATTCTACTTCTACGTCCACCATACTGCAAATGTAAAGTGTCTATGAAGAATTCTACTTCTACGTCCACCATACTGCAAATGTAAAGTGTCTATGAAGAATTCTACTTCTACGTCCACCATACTGCAAATGTAAAGTGTCTCCAAGAACTGCAACCCACACAGGTGACAGCCCTCAGCCAGGAAATCACTGTGAGCAACAGTACAAGGAAAGCGTCGTCACTCATCGACCAAACAACATCTACAAGGCAAGCTGTGGCGTGGCATATAACTGTCTGTAGCAATGAAAATATTTTCCTCATGAATACTGAATATAAATAACCTCTGTCCCTGGTCAAATTTAGTTATTATTGGGTAAATCAGGTTAATTAAATGAAGGATATTTCATACCAATGGTTAATTTATGTTTAGGATAGTTTGAAAAAGAAAGTTTGGAAATATATATGAAGCAATTATGATAATTTACTGTGTGACCAATCAAAATAATTTCTCATGGTCACAAGCGGGGGACTGTTACCATATATAATTTTGTTTGCATAGAAATTGAATATTATTTTGATACTATAAAGTAATGTAGCTATAAATTGAATATGTATATCATTCAAATGTTTACAGAATGTAGCAATATTTGTATTTAGGTAGTCTGTGCTGTAAGGCAGAATTGTGGGACAGTGTATATTAGACAGACTGTATTGACTCCAGCCATCTGGTTTCCTTTCTGGAGAATGTAGCTGCTAGTACATCATCCAAGTTACTTTGCAGGACAAACAAGACACTATTGTATTTTGACAACAGGAGTGTAAAATAGATTGATGCACAGGGAGAGACCAGAACAGGAGATCTCGCAAAGGAGATTACCACTAGAGTCCAGACAAGCAGGAGACCCTGTCACCATTAGTATCCATAAATTTAATAACGTCATGAGAACAGGGAACTTCAATTCATGTATTTGGGATATAAGGAGAGAGATAGAGTAGACATTCACTCTCACACACACAGACACTCACAGACACACGGACAGTCGGCAAGAAACCCATTCAGAGAGTCAGGAGGAGAGATGTGAGAGAAGCAAGAGAAAGAATGGAATAAATAAGCAATGGGCAGGAGGTGAGGTGAATCATAGGTAGCTATACCCATGTAACTTGTAAGTATGTCATTTTATGTTAGTTTTGTAGCAATCTAAGTTTGTCAATTGTTTAATGTAATATAAGCAAGGAGGCGTATATATAAATATATATATAATAGCATATACATCAATTACTGTGTAAAATTATTCTGTATGGTTTGTTTTGCCTATAAATAAAATCCTCCAATTGGAGCTAAAATTACAAGTCTCGAACTCTCATATTTGGGGAATCAAATTATGACAAGTACTCTGTATATTGTATTGTAAAGTCTATTGGAATATAATTGCAGATGTTAAATATATGTGTTATATCAACACAAGATATAATAAATATATTTTATATAATAATATCTCAATCTCAATAACTATTATTGGGCTAAGAGAGATATATGATCCCTAAAATAAAACTCTACACACCCCAAATCTTGTTGACCAGCACTACCTCAATAACAAAGTCGCAGAGAGAGATTCGGGTACGTTCGTCCTACTGCCAAAGGAACAGAAAGCCAGAAGGTCCTTACACTCGAGGGCGAAAGAAAGAAATCGCTAAGAGGCACCATTTCGGGAGGACTGGAGAGCAGCTAAGGTCAAGCAACCTGTACAAGCTACAAAAGGGACTGTGACACACCCCACTGGTAACAGGTTGGAAGGATCACTAACAATTTTTTTCCTTTCTCAGTTTTTTCTATTGTTGTGGGTCCTATTCTTGTCTCCCCCCCCCCACTATCCGTTCTCATCTTCAAAATCAAGGACACCGCCGCCGCACTGCTGCCAGGCATTGGACGGACGATACAGAGTTCTGAGAGTGTGTTACCCGTCCCAGTTTAGGTCAAGGTAGAATCTATAAACTTGACACATTACCCAGGACCGGATGTTTGATAGTGATAATACCATCATACTTAAAGGCATACCAAAAAGAGAGACAACAAAGAGTTTAAGGGTCTGTTGTCACAAACGATACCTACCAAAGGATGCCATATCTGAAAAACAATTGTATATAGTGTAACCACCCCTGTTTTTATTTTTATCCCAAAATTGTACATTATCCTTCGTGACCCTGAGTAGATTGTTCGATAAATGCGGCCCATCGTTTATCCATGATCCTGGATCGGCCAAGAGCAGATGGTTTACTCCCCTTATATGTTTATTTCATGGATCCCAATTTCTCTGTTAGGATTATGAATTTCTGTATTGTCGTGTAAAATGTTTTGTACTGTAACAGTTTTATATTTACTGTTAAAGGGTGGACTGTGGAAGTCGAGTTGCACACACGCCATTTTAGGATAGTATGGCCGCCATTTTGGTTCGCAGAGTTGCGCTAATAAAGTTTCCATACCCGATTCTGTGTGACAAAGTGTACCAGAAGAGTAGCCATACTATCACACATAAATTCATAAATACATACTGACACTAAGTAAAATGTAGTTAAAGGTTTAGAACGCCACACATAGCTTAGTTAGCCCTGCATACATCTGTCTGTATCATGTTTAGTACCGTTCTGTTCCGTTTCTTATGCGTAGTATTCCGGTCATTGCGAATATTTCGCAATAGACACGGCCCGATAGTTATGGACATAATTCCATATTCCCAAGACAGTTTCGGTTGAAAGTATATAACAAAGGAATCTAGATGTAACCGGTTTCTACAGCTGTTTACAATCCCTGCCGACGATACTAACGAACAAAGGACTCCTAAAGTTCACTCCCCTGCACCTAGTCAAACCAGGTGTATCATCTTACCCCCCAATCACAGCGGACCTGACATACGATCTCTGACCAATAGGAATGGCCTTTGACCTCCCCTTTCTGATCCTATAAGATAGGAGACCCAGGGCTGCCTCGGTCACTTCGGCACATCTTTCTTTTCCCTGACCTTCAACCGGGCTATAGTTCAATCCTGAACGATAGCGAGCTCTGACCGGACTGCGCTGCGCGTATTTGATGAGGAGACGGTAAACGGTTGCATTTACGGTATTTATACTTATTGTATTGTTGGCTGATTGTATCCTGTATCTGTTTTTCTTCCCTTAGTAGAGTCTAATTATTGTATTCATTGTTAGTCTATTGCATTACCTGTTATACCTGTATCTTTTATTCCTGTAACCCCCTTTTGTCCATTAGGGACTTAAATACAACCTTTTACGGAGTTCTTATCTCCTTATTTCTATACAGTGGTTTGTGTCTGTTATTCGCACTTAGCGATAAAGGTATATTACGGACACAGTCCTTAAAGGTATATTCGCAGATTAGAGACAAAGTACTGCGAAGGGATTTCTTATTAAGGTATTGGTTCTTGGGTGCATAATACACAATAAAGGTACGCTACGCTGCGCTACGCTTTGTTCGCACGTAGTTAGGTATAAAGGGTACGCAGGTTGCGGGCATAATACGTAACCTGCGCTTTTCACTTATTGTTTCTTTGGTCATAATTCATCGACATTAACACCTACAACCCTGCTCTAGCAGAATCCTCCTCTCCCCCCATGTCAGCCTGCCCACCTACACCCCTGCTCTAGCAGCATCCTCCTCTCCCCCCATGTCAGCCTGCCCACCTACACCCCTGCTCTAGTAGCATCCTCCTCTCCCCCAATTTCAGCCTGCCCACCTACACCCCTGCTCTATCAGCATCATCCTCTCCCCCCCATGTCAGCCTGCCCACCTACACCTCTGCTCTAGCAGAATCCTCCTCTCCCCCCATGTCAGCCTGCCCACCTACACCCCTGGTCTAGTAGCATCCTCCTCTCCCCCCATGTCAGCCTGCCCACCTACAACCCTGCTCTAGCAGAATCCTCCTCTCCCCCCATGTCAGCCTGCCCACCTACACCCCTGCTCTAGTAGCATCCTCCTCTCCCCCCATGTCAGCCTGCCCACCTACACCCCTGCTCTAGCAGCATCCTCCTCTCCCCCCATGTCAGCCTGCCCACCTACACCCCTGCTCTAGCAGCATCCTCCTCTCCCCCAATGTCAGCCTGCCCACCTACACCCCTGCTCTAGCAGCATCCTCCTCTCCCCCCATGTCAGCCTGCCCACCTACACCCCTGCTCTAGCAGCATCCTCGTCTCCCCCCCATGTCAGCCTGCCCACCTACACCCCTGCTCTAGCAGAATCCTCCTCTCCCCCCATGTCAGCCTGCCCACCTACACCCCTGCTCTAGTAGCATCCTCCTCTCCCCCCCATGTCAGCCTGCCCACCTACAACCCTGCTCTAGCAGAATCCTCCTCTCCCCCCATGTCAGCCTGCCCACCTACACCCCTGCTCTAGCAGCATCCTCCTCTCCCCCCATGTCAGCCTGCCCACCTACACCCCTGCTCTAGCAGCATCCTCCTCTCCCCCAATTTCAGCCTGCCCACCTACACGGCTGCTCTAGCAGCATCCTCCTCTCCCCCCCATGTCAGCCTGCCCACCTACACCTCTGCTCTAGCAGAATCCTTCTCTCCCCCCATGTCAGCCTGCCCACCTACACCCCTGCTCTAGCAGCATCATCCTCTCCCCCCATGTCAGCCTGCCCACCTACACCTCAGCTCTAGCAGCATCATCCTCTCCCCCCATGTCAGCCTGCCCACCTACACCCCTGCTCTAGCAGCATCCTCCTCTCCCGCCATGTCAGCCTGCCCACCTACACCCCTGCTCTAGCAGCATCCTCGTCTCCCCCCATGTCAGCCTGCCCACCTACACCCCTGCTCTAGCAGAATCCTCCTCTCCCCCCATGTCAGCCTGCCCACCTACACCCCTGCTCTAGTAGCATCCTCCTCTCCCCCCCATGTCAGCCTGCCCACCTACAACCCTGCTCTAGCAGAATCCTCCTCTCCCCCCATGTCAGCCTGCCCACCTACACCCCTGCTCTAGCAGCATCCTCCTCTCCCCCCATGTCAGCCTGCCCACCTACACCCCTACTCTAGCAGCATCCTCCTCTCCCCCAATTTCAGCCTGCCCACCTACACGGCTGCTCTAGCAGCATCCTCCTCTCCCCCCCATGTCAGCCTGCCCACCTACACCTCTGCTCTAGCAGAATCCTTCTCTCCCCCCATGTCAGCCTGCCCACCTACACCCCTGCTCTAGCAGCATCATCCTCTCCCCCCATGTCAGCCTGCCCACCTACACCCCAGCTCTAGCAGCATCATCCTCTCCCCCCATGTCAGCCTGCCCACCTACACCCCTGCTCTAGCAGCATCCTCCTCTCCCCCCATGTCAGCCTGCCCACCTACACCCCTGCTCTAGCAGCATCCTCCTCTCCCCCCATATCAGCCTGCCCACCTACACCCACCTACACCTACGCCCTAGGAGGCAGGGCGGGAGAAGGTGGGGCAGCGATGAGAGAAGAGGACAGCGGGCAGGAGGAGGCAGGTACATCCAGCAGCTGGGCACTGTGCGGCAGGCACTGTCGCTGACCGGGGACGGTCGGGAACTGATATATGTTACTGTATATGTATGGTGAGGTCTCGAGGAAGTGACGGGGCAGCGGCTAGCAGCGGGGCAATATGCGGCACTAAAGCATGGGGGCGGGAGAGTGTATATCTATGGTTTTACTTTTTTTTTTGTGGGCTATGAGGTGTTACCTGCAGGCGTCGTAATGGGCGTTACCTAGGTCACGTGGGTACGACCCTAATGAATCTTTTTAAAATAACTATGCACTCCCCTCAGTGTAATTGTCTGGTAGTTTATATTGCAGCAATTCACACTAAGGGCCTGATTCAGCAAGGCTCGGTAATCAGGGGTCAACTGCTGCTTGGCAAGCCCATAACAACCATCCGAATGCTCCGTCAGTACCATGCGAGGGAGTGTACTCACACACATCCCCTCGCACACAGGTGGGTTAAGGCTCTGGAGGGCAGAGGGGACTTTTGACAGGGGGGCCCTGAGGTCTAACATTAAAATCATATTACAAATTTGTGTGTGTGTGTGTGTGTATGCATGTGTGTGTGTGTATGTATGCATGTGTGTTTGTGTATGTATGTGTGTGTATGCATGTGTGTGTGTGTGTATGCATGTGTGTGTGTGTGTGTGTATGTATGTGTGTGTGTGTGTGTATGCATGTGTGTGTGTACACATACATATCTTTTATTTACATATTAGAGCCTGTGTGACCCAGAAATGTTGCAAATATGCTGTTTAATAAATGCAATGTAATATATTGGTATAATACTGCAGTGCCATGCGTGGTCTGAATTCATCCTGTCCCTCAGCAGGGGGATGTAATGGGATGCCGGCAGTCAGAATATCAATGCAGACCTCCCAATCAGTTGGGTAACTACAGAGGGTGCAGGGATGCAACTGCTGTGGGGCACGGGGGCAATCCCCTACACCCTATTTTAAGTTGATTTATTTTTTTTAAATAGTAGTGCCGCCTTGGCAGAGGCTGCGCCACTGTCCTGTTACTCCCCCTTCATCGCCGGGTGGGAGCAGGAAACACAGCGGCTGCAGGAGCCTATAAGAGGACTAATTCTGTCACTATGGTGGGTGGGAGCAGCAGGAAGCCCAGTGGCTGCCAGCTCTCAAGAGACCAGTGGCACCGTGGCGGCATGTCACCTTACCCCCTCTCATCTGGCTGCCGGCACCTGAGGAGACATGTGAGTCACTGTGGCAGCAGGGGAAGGAGAAGACCCAGCGGCTGCAGGAGCACCGGAGGAGAAAAGTTACTGCAGCTGTGGGAGGTGGAGGAGGCTGCGGCTGCCAGCGCTGTGAATGTAAGACCCTCCATTGCTAGTGAAATCAAGACATGCGTTCTCTCCTCTTCCCCCATCACCCTCTGTAACCTCACCTCATCACATCACCTCACCAACTCTATCCCTGCCACACCCCTCACAATCTCTCCCCTCACCACCTCTCGCCCCCGTCACCTCACCCCTGACCTGCATCCTCTCTTCCCCTCATCATCCCTAGTCACCTCACCACCTCTCGCCCCCGTCACCTCACCCCTGACCTGCATCCTCTCCTCCCCCTCATCATCCCTAGTCACCTCACCACCTCTCGCCCCGTCACCTCACCCCTGACCTGCATCCTCTCTTCCCCTCATCATCCCTAGTCACCTCACCACCTCTCGCCCCGTCACCTCACCCCTGACCTGCATCCTCTCCTCCCCCTTATCATCCCATGTCACCTCACCACCTCTCGCCCCCGTCACCTCACCCCTGACCTGCATCCTCTCCTCCCCCTCATCATCCCTAGTCACCTCACCACCTCTCGCCCGCTCATCACCTCACCCCTGACCTGCATCCTCTCTTCCCCTCATCATCCCTAGTCACCTCACCAGCTCTTGCCCCCGTCACCTCACCCCTGACCTGCATCCTCTCCTCCCCCTCATCATCCCTAGTCACCTCACCACCTCTCGCCCGACCATCACCTCACCCCCTCTCTATCTCACTCCTGCTGCTCTCTGTCTCCCCTCTCTCCACCTTCTCTTTTTAGCACCCACCCCCCATAGAAGCATTGTAGTGACAAAGGTGGTGGTTGGAGGCCATTTCAAGATTTTGCTATTGGGCCCTGAAAGTTCTAGTTACCCCCTGATCCCAATCATAAGTACTGTATGTGGGGCAGGCCAGCGTCAGGCTGGAAGAAAATTAGGTTTTGGCAATAGTGGCGGAGTTAGGGTTAGGCTGTGGGCAGGAGGGTTCGGCCACTAGAAAGAAGGGGGGTTAGGGTTAGGCTGTGGGGCACGAAGGTTGGGCACTAGCAAGGAGGGATAGGATGATGGCATCTGTATTCTGACTGCCGGCATCTACACCACCAGTCATCTGCATGTATTTCATAAATAATATACGAGTATACATACATATATATGTATATACATAGCCTATAGGGCATACACAGACACATACCATACATAGACACAGGGCATATATGCACATAAACCATACATATACACAGGGCATATATGCACATATACCATACATACACACAGGACATACACACACACATACCATGCATACACATGTGGCATAAACACACACTATGTTTATAAAAACACACAAGCTATAGACATTATTAAAGCAAATAAGCCCCACAAGCAATGACACCGACAGCTGCTACCAAGACATCACAGTGCTCACTGGGCCAGCATACAGGGCGGGATGTTATAACATCCGCGGCCCCCCTTCGCCGGACATCGCATTTTTAATAACGGCATATGCTATAACATATGCCGTTATTCATGCAAGGGACAGCTCTTGCGGTAAGAGCTGTCCCTTGCGATGCGGTGCCGGCGCTGGACTTCCGGGTCTGTGACCCGGGAGTCCATCTGCGCATGCGCAGACCCCGGCGCCGGCCGCAGGGCATGCTGGGAGGGATCCGTGACGGATCCCTCAAACAGCGCTGCGGTAAGAAGCCCATAGGCTTCTGCAGGGATTCTGAAAAAAGGGGGGGCGTCACGAGAGTGACTGCAAGGGAACATGCATAGGGTTTTTGGGGCACACTTGAAAATAGTATATATGGTAATAATAATAGATTGGATATTAGTTGAGTAATTAGTGTAATAAAACTTAACTTTTATTCAGATTGTTACTAAAAAGAGAAAGAGACAAAATTAAATGCCTTAGAATAGTATGGCTAATTGCCAAAAACTGGGTCCTTGATAATGATCACAAAATCAGCGCAATGTTTAGATATTAGTAAACCATACCCGTAGAATCAGCACCTTTCATAGGTTATCAAATCAGCATAAAAGCGATAATTGATACAGGTATTGGTTTATGGATGCATGACACACTTATTTAAACAATAAAAATTCCAATATACACTGTGTTGTCCTCCGTAAAAGACGGGTATCAATGGGTCACAACTGTGGATATTTAAAGGAATGGGAGTGGTAGAAAGAAAAAGATGTAAGGGATAGTGGAGAGTATAGACAGTTTGAGCTAAAACTAGAAGGAGATCCCTTCCTCGCCGGGTAATTACAACACCGAGTATTCCCAGTGAGTCTTCCCACAGGTACTAGTCCGGCCGGTCACCGCTTAGCTACTGAGATCGGGACGGGTTCAGGCGATCCAGTGACGTATGGTAGTAATGTTGGCAAAATCAGGGAGTCACCAACATTGTAGCTCAATTGAAATAGAGTGCTTCTGCTTTCTGAGGCGCCATCAATGGTTCACCCTGTTGCTTACCTGCATTGCAGGGGGTTCAGTTTTGACGCGACTGATGAGAGAGCACTGACGAGAAGAGTTGTGGCATAGGTAGTGGGTTGGTATCAACAATGCGGACCCTGACTTCTGCTGTCCACCATCTACTTTTGTATCAAATGGTGGATGAGAGAGTAGGAGAACGCTGATCCTTTCCCCGGAATAAGAGAATGGAAATGGGGTTTAGGCAACCACTGTTTAGTGTTGCCACCGATGTAGGTGATCAACAATGGGGGTTGATATCTAAATGAATGGTGTTTGTATCCTCATGAATAGTGCACCTTAGGCGCCATTGTTGCCAGTACTGAATGATTCTGACTGGGGCTAGTGTGACACCTTGAGGAATTTTTTTGCTAAGTTTGCATGGTCTGTGAGCCTTACAGATAGATTTAATAAGTTTAGGTAGCCGTAGATTGCAAACACTGTATTTGAACAGGCTGGATGGTTTTGGCAATAAAAGGACAGTTAGGCTATCAGACATATAATGGTATCAACAGAGTGTCAATCCACGATTGCCACAAATCAAGTGCAAATATCACAGTTTCAACATGTGAAATCGATCAAATTGGAAGCGATGATTTAGCTCAGGTCTAGTTTGACAGTTTAGTCAGTTTTTAATGCTGACTATATAGGGTTAGCATACAAATAGTGAGAGTTTAAAGAAAAAATCTGGCAGATAATTGCCTAGTCTGTACTTCCTCTAATCAGTGAAAATACGGAGATTTGGCAAATAATTGCCTAGTCTGTATCGATACAGATATTTCTCAAACAATTACCTATTGCAAAGTGTAGATAACAGATTAATCAACTGATTGACAGAAAGAGGATTGTAAAGTTTTTTAGCAGGTAATTGCCTCGTCTGTACCACTGCATTAACGTGTTTTACCTCCTACAACAAAAAATGCCTGTTATATGACAGAGGAGCAGCGTCCGAGGCGATACAGATATTTCTCAAACAATTACTTCATGCAAAATGTAGGTAACGGATTAATCAACTGATTAACAGAAAGAAGATTGTAAAGTTTTTTTATTATCAGGTAATTACCTCGTCTGTACCACTGTATTATCGTGTTTTACCTCCTACAAAAAATGCCTGTTATATGACAGAGGCGCAGCGTCCGAGGCTTAGTGGAAAGAGCCTTTTAAAGTACTGTCTGCGGTATATGCAGAAGGGTGACAGACTGCTCAGCTACTGCTGGGTAGTACGCGTGCTGTGTCTGATCACAGCAGAGCGGCAGTTTAGTGTGATGTAGCGGAGGTAGAAAAACAGGGTTAAAGTTTAGGGTAGGGATACAAAGTTGCTGGTTAAACAAGTATAACTTAGCTTAGAGGAGCGGCGCCCGGCGCCATATGACGGGAGCCGCTACTCGAGATGAAGGTTGTGACTGGCGTCTGTGACGGAGGCACGGGGGTGTGTCAGAGGCGTTAGCTTTAGCTGGCGATTCCCTCCGCAGCGCTGACACTGCGGAGGCGCCATATAGCATATAGAAATGCGGTAGAAACCCCGAAAACGGGGTTTTTACCGCATTTCTGCTATATAGCATCCCGCCCACAGTGATGTATTAATGGTTCTTACACTCCTCACCCCAATGCCTATGCCCCTTCTGCTGACACCAACAACAAAGCACACATACCTGGGGACTCAGCCTCACCATCACAGAAGCAGCTCCATCTCACAGCCCTGTGAGGTGTAGAGAGAGAGAGGAGCTGCCTGAAAGCCGAGGAACTGTGCGCTGCAGCGCCACCTATCTGAAACTCTACAACATTACATCCAAAACTGTCTCCATGTATTCCCCACAGCTCAGCTGTATATATAAAAAAAAAAGTCAGCTGGATTGAATGGGGACCCTTTCAGAGAGGGGGGACTGGGGATACATACCCCCTCCCCCCCAATCCAGCCCGCCAAAGTCGTTCGGTGTCAGGGATTGGAAATGCGCAGAAATGCGCAAACCCTGACCATCAGGGCTGGTTCCGAATTCAAGGCCTGATTCAGTACCGCTCGCTAAGCAGTGGTCAGTTGCTACTTAGTGAGCGGCATAACACATGCCCCCTGCCACCGAATCCTAACGGTAACATGCGAGGGGATGTACACGAACATATCCCCTCACATGCGGCCATCAAATAATTTCTCTCCTCTTAATATATAAACTGAGTTTCTTTTCCATCTGAGTTCGCCAAAGAGGGGGTGGGCGCTGACATCATGTGGGGTCAGCCGCCGGCCCACCTGCGTTCCCAGGGAACGGCCAGCGTTTTCATGGGGACGCTTATAAAATGCTGAACGTTCCCGTGCTCTGGCCTTTGCCGCCTCCTCCCCTACCCGTGCAAGCACCTCACCTTTGACAGGTGTCGAAAGCGTTCGCACAGCGGCCCTGCACTTCCGTATAATTGGCCATAAGCATGCGCAGAGCAGCACCATCAGTACACTGGGGACGATCACTCCTGAATCACCCCCTCGGATCGATACGCGCGATCCTGAATCAGCCTCCAACTGCGCTGTTTTAGGACTTAATGACAATAAACTTCCTGTCATCCGGCAGTCTAGTAATCTCTGAGGTGTATGAAGGGAGTCTAGTTACAGACCTGTACGTCTGATCCTCTTTCAGCACTAGGACAGCTCCTCTGAATCAGGGCAGACTTCTCCACAGAGACTGGCAAATCTCTAAACTTCCTCTGCCCTCTGGCACCCACCCAGTGGCGCAAGTAGAAATGATTTTTTATCGGTACTCTAAGAGAGTGCGCCAAAAATGGGCGTGGTCATGTGAAACTAAACGAGTGGTTACAGGACAATAGGGGCATGGCCACATTATGACACATGCCGTGATGCCCATTACACATTATGCCCCACAAGGTAATGCCTATTACACATAATATCCCTCACCGTAAATTCCACTTCACATTATGCACCACACGTTAATGCCCATTACTTATTAAACCACATGCCATTATGCCCATTACATGTCATTATGTCACACACCGTAATGCATATTACATATTATGTCACATAAGTGCAGCTTACCTACATGCTAGTTGCCAGGAGCTGCGTGCTCGATGCCAGGAGTTTTGTGATTGTTGGCACAGGGGGTTTCATGCTTGTTGCCATGAGAGAATTACATGCTTGCTGCCATGGGGGGTTCCGTGCTCAGTGCCATGGGGTGATTACACATTCATTGCCCAGGGGATGGAAAAGGGTTTACATCCTTGTTGCCCAAGGCGGGGGGGTTACATGCTTGTTGCTCAGGGGGCTCCCTCCAACCATGTCGGCTCATGCCCCTCCTGGGCCCCTGACCCCAGGCTGATTGGCTCCGGAGCTGCACTATATTTGAAATGGCTGAGAGCCGCTGGAGGGGTGAGGAAAGCCTGTGGCGCTGCGCTCCACTCTTCTAGTCTCTCAGTGGCAACGGCAGAGGTGCTGGAGGGGTGGGGGAACCTGTGGTGCTGCTCTGCTCTCTCCTTCACCTCTCATCGGCGGCACCTGCCAGAGGGGTGGGAGAAGCGCAGCAGGTAATGCGAAGTGATATGGTGTATCGGCAACATATTTCTTAAAGGCACGCCATACCACTCCGTACTCCCTTATTTGCACCACCGCACCTACTCCAGCCAGTCCCTGCACTCTTGTCAGCAGCCGGTTGCGATCGTCTTTTAGGTAGCCATCCTGACTGGCCAGGACATTGCAGGATGCTGCTGTACTACCTTTGTGAGTACAGGGCTGCAGCCATTTATATCACTGCAGCTCGTGCCAATTGTTCTTCACTGCACAGGTTTGATCGGGTTAAAGAACATACAGCCTCATGGCTGCAAATGGTTCCCCTGTCACATCTCTCCTGCTCCTAGAACACACAGTGTAAAAGTGTACAAGGAAGCCAATATTGTGTAATGTGATTTTGTCATGTTCCTTCCCCCTTTATATTTCTTCCTTCTGTATCCCTCTCCTTTTGCAAAAAAAAAATAAAAATTTAAATTCAATAAAATTACTGGGTACTTGTGTAGTTTCACGGCGCCACCGCGCGCACAGTGAAACTTTGAAGCTTGGCAGCCTGCCAGAAGCTCTGTTTAACTGTGCGCGTGCCGCTCTAGCTGTTCTCAGCACAGCGCGTGGCCATAGGCATGCGCAGCCCATTTTATTAGTAGGTGCACAATTGGAGGGGCATTTCTATCACCGCCCACTGGGCGTGTCTATCACTGCCTACTGGGCGTGTCTATCATCGAGCTAGCTTTGGCGTACTAACCCAGGAGCGGAGGGGAGGTGAGGGAGGGGAGGTGAGGGGGGGAGGTGAGGGGGGGGGGAGGGGAGGTGAGGGAGGGGAGGGGAGGTGAGGAGGGGGAAGGGGAGGTGAGGGGGGGGAAGGGGAGGTGAGGGGGGGAGGGGAGGTGAGGGGGGGTGCCCCTCCAATTGTGCACCATTTTATTAGTAGGTGCACAATTGGAGGGGCATTTCTATCACCGCCCACTGGGCGTGTCTATCACCGCCCACTGGGCGTGTCTATCACTGCCTACTGGGCGTGTCTATCACCGAGCTAGCTTTGGCGTACTAACCCAGGAGGGGAGGGGAGGTGAGGGAGGGGAGGTGAGGGGGGGAGGTGAGGGGGGGGAGGGGAGGTGAGGGAGGGGAGGGGAGGTGAGGGGGGGGGGAGGGGAGGTGAGGGGGGGAAGGGGAGGTGAGGGGGGGGTGCCCCTCCAATTGTGCACCATTTTATTAGTAGGTGCACAATTGGAGGGGCATTTCTATCACCGCCCACTGGGCGTGTCTATCGCCGCCCACTGGGCGTGTCTATCACTGCCTACTGGGCGTGTCTATCACTGAGCTAGCTTTGGCGTACTAACCCAGGAGGGGAGGGGAGGTGAGGGAGGGGAGGTGAGGGGGGGAGGTGAGGGGGGGGAGGGGAGGTGAGGGAGGGGAGGGGAGGTGAGGGGGGGGAAGGGGAGGTGAGGGGGGGAAGGGGAGGTGAGGGGGGGGGAAGGGGAGGTGAGGGGGGGAAGGGGAGGTGAGGGGGGGGGGGGGTGAGCAGAAGCTTCCTAATATCTGTGGTGTGTTTTGCTGGGGCAGGACAAACCTGCCCTAGTAGGTTTGTCCTGCCCCAGCAAAACCAACATCTCAGGGGGTTAATTGCTAATTTTTCACGTATGAATAAAAACCTAACCTAGCTTGCTTCCTCTTAGGAGGAACACTGCAGGCAGCCAGGTCACTCACGCTGGCTGGCTCCTACTCGTGGTGGTGGTGGATCATTCACTGCCTCTGCTGCCAGCCCAGGGCGCGTGCTGCTGCTGGGCTTGCTCTCTCAGGCAGCAGGAGGACGGCCAGAGCGCGGGCAGGAGGACGGGAGCGCGGGCAGGAGGACGGGTGTGCGGTGCGACGTCACTACGTCTGTGTGTGACGTTTATAGAGGCGGGGCCGGGGGCTAATGTGAACGGAGCTCACTGAGCTGCTCAGCCCACGTCCCGGCCAGCGCTTCCAGGCTTGAGATCGGCAGCGGGCAGCGGCGGCAGGCAAGTAAGACTGTCCTGACCGCCGCCGGCTAACTGTGCTACATTTTAAACATTTTGCGTGCAATCGCGTGGGGAGTGCCGGCGGGCATTAGGAGGTGCCTGTGCACCCCCGGCACCCCCCGTGCGCACGCCTATGGAGGTCAGCAACATACTCCTCCTCTCTTATATAAAAATAGCTGATTACCTTATGTATATATAATAAAAGCTGTCTGTAATACTAGCTCAAAATCCACTACCAATAATAGGTAGTTTATCTTTCTTTCAGCACACTTATTGAATTGAGTAAATCTCAAACAATCAATAGAGAACAGGGACCCAGACACGGGGGCACAGACTGGTGGTCCCATGGCCGTGTCTCTATTGCTTTCACACCGCAAAACCTGCTTAGACCCAGTATTTAAAATGTTTTTAAAACGGGTCAGAGCTAGTTAAAACCCCTTTCACACTGCACGTAAATACCGGGTCTCAAGCAGGTTTGCGGTGTGAAAGCAGCTGGAGAACAGGACACACAGTAGCAATGAGACAGGCTGCTGGTGTCACCACGGTCAGGCTGAGAGGAGCGCGATAGAATACAGCAGACAGGAAGCAGCATCCCTGGCATGGCTACAGGTAGGTGGCAATACCCGCACACCCTGCTCACTACAGATTCCTGACGCTCATTACGTATGCGCATATATAATGAGCGTGTCCCGCTCATTATAGATGTGCATATGTAATTAGTGGGTCCCGCTCATTAAATATGCTCTGCGCTGGGTCCCCGCTCATTAAATATGCACGGAGCGGGTCCAATAGTGCTCACTGCTGCCTGGGTACCATTTCATACCCATTCAGACTGCAAAAAAAAAACGGGTCTGAAACAGGTAGGACCCTGCTTTTTTACCGTTTTGAAATACCGGTTATTTTAAAACGGTAAATTCACTCTGGACCTTTCAGACCACACATATTACCATTTTGAAATGGTAAAAAAACAGCAAAATACCGTGTACTAAGTGTGGTCTGAAAGGGGCATATGAGGACTCCCTGGGATACTAATAAATAAGTGATACATTGATTTTACGTGTATTAATTAAGCAATTCCAGCTCACCCTCGGGAGATATTCATAACCCTGCAGAAAACTGAGTGTAAGTACAATCTGTTCTGTAGACACATCAAGAAATAAACACAAAGTAACAAAACTCAGACAGCTCCAAGGGTTTTAAAACATTTTCAGTACATTTGTTACAACATGCAGAGAATCTCTCCAAATATAAGTCCCTAGTAATTAAGAACAGCCAAAACATAACAAACAACACTCTGACAAAACAAACGCATAAACGATTTATTTGAGGCATTATTAGCCTAGAAAAGATACTTATAAATTAATCAGCAGACACCACGACTAAACAGTGAAGACTGTTTTCGGTACTTATGTAATATCTGGGCTCCCGTTTTTCTTATGAGACCGAGTCCCCTCGCGGGGCTCGCTGCGCTCACCACGCTTCGGGCACGGTGGCTCGCTGCGCTCGCCACACTATATAAAATCAACTCCATGCGTAGTTGAATAGTAGGGGTATGAAAAAATGGGGTTCATTTAACATGGGAGCCCAGATAATACATAAGTACCGTTAATTTTTAATAATCCTCATTTTTCATTGGAATCCAGTATTCTTAGAGTGCACCAATAAAGTCTATCTCTTTTCTTCTTTTTTTTTCTGGATCCCCCACCTTTGCCTAAGTCATAGGTGGCTGTGTAGGCTTGAATGGCCTTTTGCTGCTTCTCCATCCTCTGCAGCATATAAGGTGATAGCAGGGCAGGTTCAGGATGGATAGATGGCGTTCCAGTCTTTGGCAGGCAGTCGCAGAATGGTGAAAGTGTCCTGCAATTTTACGGGCCACTGCAAGCATTTCCTGTATGCCCCCGTCACTTTTCAGGAAATGCTGCACCACCAAATTTATTGTGGGCTGGTGCTAGGGTGATCAGCGCCCTCCTGCAAACTATACATTTGTGCCCTCCCATGCTATACAAAAAGACAGCAAGTACTCAAAATGGACACTGAAAAGGTGTTTAATGCCCGTAGTGGTAGTGCCACATCATGTGCCCAGTAGCAGCAGTGTAGTAACTATACATTTTGGTGACCTGTGCCAGAATAATAATTGGGTCCCTCCCCCTCTCACCATACAAACATATACACACAGACTCCCCAAAAATTTAGTACATAGCTTTGTGGGGAAGGAGCATGGCCACATAATAGTACCAATTCACCTTACACAACACAGTAGTGTTTGTTATTCACATTACACCAAATATTAGTGCCACTTATACACATTGTGCCAGCTAGAGTTCCTTATGCACACTGCACTAGGTAGAGCCTTTTATATGCCCCTGGAAGAACTTCTATAGAAGCTTCGCGCAAGGATTAAGCACACCGTAATGCCTATTAGACATTATGCCACAAACCGTAATGACTATTAAACATTATGCCACACACCGTAATGCCCATTACATGTTATTCCACACACTGTAATGCCCATTACATGTTATTGCACACACCGTAATGCCCATTACATATGATACCAAACATCTTAATGCCCATTACACATTATGCCACACGCTGTAATGCCTATAACATATTCTGCCACATACAGTAAGTTCTGCTTACTTAGATGCTCTTTGCCAGGAGTTACATGTTTGATGCAAGGAGTAACATACTCATTGCCAGGGGTTTCTTGCTCAATGCCAGTGATTACTCGCTCCTTGTCAGGGGTTTCAAGCTTCTTTCCAGGGGCTTCATGATCGCTGTGATGGGGAAGCGGGGTGATTTGGTTACATGCTGGTTGCCCAGGGCGGATTCGATTCTAGTTGCCATGGCGGTTTACATGCTTGTTGTCAGGGGAAGTTACATGCTCATAGCTACATGTGATTACATGCTCATTGCCAGGGGGAGTTGCATTGCCTTGGGATCAGCATGCCAGTGCTCCAGGAATCCGCACTAGGGCTAAGCACCCTAACAGGGGTGTAGGGGGCCCTCAAGCATCTCTCTCTATGGTGGCAACAATTTTTTGAGGGGTCAGGGTCTCTGTACTTGAGCACTACTCATTCCCCCCAGTAGGCGCCAGGCAGCTGGGGATCAAGCGGGGGAAGGCCAGGGGAGGGGAGAGCCTCTATGACTTGACCCCCTCCCACCATGCTTACCGTGTTGGGTCTACAGACAAATGTATATACACACACACATATATATATATATATATATATATATATATATATAAAAATACAGTATGGACCTCGCTTTGCGCTGACAATAATCTGCTGCTGCTCCAATAGGGCTCCCCTGTTAGTGGGAGTCAGACAAGAGATTTTGAAAAGGGGGGGTTCTATTGGAGTGCGCTGATTGGTGTACCACCTAATTACTTCAATACAACATACCATATTAATACAATTTTGTGTAATGACAGTTGATATTTGTCCCTTTCCCGAATGAGACGTGCCAATCTGTTCAAGGTATAAAAAAGTTCTTTATTGAAACCCAACGCGTTTCGTCAGAACGACTTCATCAGGGGTAAAAGCAATAAGACTTTCAAATATGTGGTTTGGTCCACTTTTAGTACTTGTACAAAGTAAAATCCATATGTGGGGTTTGGGCCAGTACACAGGCTTAGTGACAAAAGTAGATCCGCGAATAACAATTAGGAGATTTAAGTCCCTATTAAGGATGGTTCAGGGGAAATTCCGTGTGGTTTGAAGATATCAGGTCTGTGGACACTGGAGGCACTGGTTTGTGAACCAGTGGTGGGTGACTCCGTAGTATAAGCACAGGATCTATTCAGTAGAAGATTTTAGTGGTTCTGGAGAAGAATCGATTATAAGGTGCATTGACGTGCAGAATTCGGTCCTTTAATTGTAGGATCACTCCATTCCAATGTATGTATTTGGTGAAGGCTCCACCAGCCTTATATGGATAAAATATAACGATTGTCAAAGAGATAAAAACCCAATCGTATCAACGTAGATTAATTGTTTCCCACCAGACAGAAGGAACACTTGTTTTCTCAAACAAATTCTCCACAATGTAGCACTTTCCTGAGGCTCCTTCACTACCAGCCAGTGAAGGAGCCTCAGGAAAGTGCTACATTGTGGAGAATTTGTTTGAGAAAACAAGTGTTCCTTCTGTCTGGTGGGAAACAATTAATCTACGTTGATACGATTGGGTTTTTATCTCTTTGACAATCGTTATATTTTATCCATATAAGGCTGGTGGAGCCTTCACCAAATACATACATTGGAATGGAGTGATCCTACAATTAAAGGACCGAATTCTGCACGTCAATGCACCTTATAATCGATTCTTCTCCAGAACCACTAAAATCTTCTACTGAATAGATCCTGTGCTTATACTACGGAGTCACCCACCACTGGTTCACAAACCAGTGCCTCCAGTGTCCACAGACCTGATATCTTCAAACCACACGGAATTTCCCCTGAACCATCCTTAATAGGGACTTAAATCTCCTAATTGTTATTCGCGGATCTACATTTGTCACTAAGCCTGTGTACTGGCCCAAACCCCACATATGGATTTTACTTTGTACAAGTACTAAAAGTGGACCAAACCACATATTTGAAAGTCTTATTGCTTTTACCCCTGATGAAGTCGTTCTGACGAAACGCGTTGGGTTTCAATAAAGAACTTTTTTATACCTTGAACAGATTGGCACGTCTCATTCGGGAAAGGGACAAATATCAACTGTCATTACACAAAATTGTATTAATATTGTATGTTGTATTGAAGTAATTAGGTGGTACACCAATCAGCGCACTCCAATAGAACCCCCCCTTTTCAATATATATATATATATATATATATATATATATATATATATATAAATATATATATATATATACTCAGGAAGGACGCTGCACTCGGGACTAAGGAATAAATGAGGTACTTGTGTATTATAGCGGCGCACATCGCATCGCATACCAAAAGGCATACGATGATATGCGATGCGATATCGCGCAATGTTGTACAATATCATACAATTTTAAAATTGTATGACATTGTATATGGCATACAATGCCATAGAATGCGATGCGATTAAAAATTGTATAAGCACCCTAATGGGTGCTTACAATGTTAAATGCACCCCCACGCCACCCCCCCACTATAAACGTGAACCCGAAGCGTGGTGAGAGCAGCGAGCCCGCGAGGGGCGGCGGTACGCGTCCTACGACCTTTTCATACCTCCACTATCCACGTCGGCGTGGATTTGAGAATATAAAGTGTGGCGAGCGCAGCGCCCCACCGAGCCCGAAGCGTGGCGAGCGCAGCGAGCCCCGCAAAGGGAACGCGGATACCTGTGAAGCCCGCGAGGGGACGCGGATACCTGTGAAGGTATCCGCGTCCCCTCGCTGCGCTCGCTGCGCTCGCTGCGCTCGCTGCGCTCGCCACGCTTCGGGCTCAGTGGCTCGCTGCGCTCGCCACACTTTATATTCGCAACTCCACGCCGACGTGGATAGTGGGGGTATGAAAAGGTCGTAGGAAGCATACCGCCGCCCCTCGCGATTTAACATTGTAAAAGCGGGTCAACCTGGTCTATTGTACGACCAACATCGGGGGCGCCACTATAATACACAAGTACCATAAATGAAACACTACGTGGCCAGGTTGCTAGTTGTCGTTTCAGCCTTTACTTAGGCTTTTATCAAAACAGCTTACATGAAATAACAGTGTACACTCACCTTTATAAATAGAGCAGAACCATGAGTTTGTGCTAGGACAGCGGCCATTGCTCTCCGCCCCTTTCCGGCGGGTAGGCATGACGTCACTGATAGGGAGACTTATGCCGTAGCTACCGGTCAACAGAGTGTAATTCTGTGTGAATGAATAAAGTTTTGTTAAAAAATAAAAAACGTGCATGCTACAAAATGACATAAAGGACTAATATTCTATTCAAAGTGTTCCAGAATCATCTTACTGACAACACACTAGGCAACCCCGCTGACTGTGCCGCAAACTCATGATTACACTTCACAAAAACTAACAATAATAGTGAAAAATGAAAACTTCGTGCAGCGGGGGTACCTACTTAAAGTGACAGTGCATAAACATATTAGGAAATAAATGACATTCTTAAAAAGCACTAAGGGGGACTTTAGTACTTGAATCTAAATCAAAATTTATGTTCAGCTTCAGTGTTAATAAATGATACATAACTCTTTGCGGTAATATTAGTAGTGTTCAAATGCATACACACGAGGCGATAAACACTTGGGGATTTACAAAAAGCAATGAAGGCTCTGTTTCTCGTTTAAACCCTTAGGGGCCAGGGGGATGCGGTCATTTGGTCGAATGCATTATGGTCGAATGTCATTACATCGAATCCATTAGGTCGAATTGCTAAAAGGTCGACATGATTCTAGGTCGACATGGGAAAAGGTCGAAATGATTCTAGGTCGAAAGGTCATTAGTTCGACAGGTCATTAGGTCGACAAGGTCATTAGTTGGACATTGTCTAGGTCGACATTCACAGTCTAGTTCGACATTCACAGTCGACATGGGGTTTTTCACTGTTTTTTGAGCCGACATGTGCTGACAGGCGGTATTTCATGCCCTACCATCCACTAGGGCGTGGTGGGAGAATAAAATAGTGTGCCGAGCGTAGCGAGGCACCGTGCCCGACGCATAGCGAGCGCAGCGAGCGATGCGAGGGGATGCAGTGCACTTTAAACTGTGTCCATGTCGACTGTGTTGACATTCAGGTAAAAAAACAGTGAAAAACCCCATGTCGACTTTGTGAATGTCGACCTAGACAAAGTCGAACTAATGACCTTGTCGACCTAATGACCTGTCGAACTAATGACCTTTCGACCTAGAATCATTTCGACCTTTTCCCATGTCGACCTAGAGTCATGTCGACCTTTTAGCAATTCGACCTAATGGATTCGATGTAATGACATTCGACCATAATGCATTCGACCAAACGATCCCAACCCGTAAGGGGGGGGATATGGTCGATGATCGTATATCTGAAGGATGTTTCTCTAATGCAGGCATTCCCAACCACGGTCCTCAAGGCACACCAACAGTGCAGGTTTTGTAGATATCCAGGCTTGAGCACAGGTGACTTAATTAGTATCTGAGGGATTCTGATTAAACCATCTGTGCTGAAGCCTGGATATCACTAAAACCTGCACTGTTGGTGTGCCTTGAGGACCGTGGTTGGGAATGCCTGCTCTAATGTGAAGTGGCGAGCTAAAGGTTGGTCACTTGTGCCCTTTTTGATGGCAGCTCGTATCGCCGAGCGGTGGTTCGCTATCCTTTCTTTGAAGGGCCGCTCTGTTTTACCCACATAGACCAGAAAGCAGGGGCAAAAAATTGTGTACACAACAAAATTGGACGTACATGACAAGTGAAATTGAATGGGAATCACATCCCAGTGTGAGGGGGAGGAAATGATGTGCCCGTCTGCATAAAACTGCAAGTAGTGCAGTTTGGGCATTTAATACAACCCTTTCTGCCTTTACCTAAGAACGTAGATTGGGACTTTTTCCCTAGGTTTGTGATGTCAGTCTTAACAAGGAGGTCTTTAAGATTCCGACCTCTCCTGTAAACCAGCATCAGTGAGGTCATTTCCAGATTTAAATCGGGATCTGATTTAACGATTGACCAAAGTTTTTTGGTCTTCTTGACCCTGTTGGGAGTTTCGTTGGTAAAAGCATTCACCCAAATGAGTTTGTTCTTATTTTTTAAATCAGGACTTTTTGGGCGCAGCAGCTCACTTTTAGATTTAACCAGGGCTTTGTTATATTGTGACTGTAAGATGTTAATATCATAGCCCCTTGATATGAATTTATTCATCATGACATCTAGCTCTGTTTTAGCTTCTGAGGGGTTGCTAACTATACGCAGCACTCTTAAAAACTGACTGTAAGGTAGGGACAGTTTACTGTGTGTCGGAGGAGCACTGCTGGCCAGTACAAAGTTATTTCTGTCGGTGGGTTTGCGGTACAGCCCCGTTTGTAACCCCCCCCCAGGACATTTAGAAATTGTTACGTCTAGAAAATTGGTTGTGTCTTGGTTAATGGCATAAGTATATTTCACTGGACTGTTGGTGAGATTGTGTGAATCTAACAAGGAGCTGAACTTGCTTGCAATACCGGTCCACAGAATCAAGATGTCATCTATATATCTGTGGTAACTCAAGATGTCTTGTTCAACTGACCTATCACTGAAAAATGGGTCCCTCTCTACCTCGAAAATGAAGGAGTTGGCTAGGGACGGGGCCACACTGGACCCCATCGCCACGCCCTCTGTCTGAAGGTAATAGGACCCGTCACAAAAAAAGTAATTTCTGCTGAGAACTTGCTCCAACAATTTCATAAAGAAATCAAGGTCAGGGCCATGGTAATTGGCATTGTTTGTTAACAATCTTCTAACCGCCTGCAAGCCGCCTGGTGGGGGATGCAGGTATATAGGTTACAAACATCTACTGAAAATGAATAAACAAGATGCAGGGAGTTCACCCAATTTATCCAAGGCCACCAACAAAGAGGTGGTATACTTCAGGAAAGTCAGAAACGATTGAATAATAGGTTGACCCGCTCATTAAATATTCACTGCACAGAGCGGGTCCTGCTCATTCCATATGCAAGAAGCGGGACGGGCATCCGCTCATTAAATATTCACTGCACTGTGTTGGGTCCCGCTCATTACCTATAGATTATATGCTACATATATAAAAAAAAAAAAATTTTTGGGGGGGGGGGGGGGTGTTGAGGGGGAGTTTGGGGTGGTGAGGTGTTGGGGTGTCGGTGCACCAAACACCTCACTTGTTTTCTGCGGGTGAAATGGGTTCAATGTGAAAGCTGCTAAAATGGTAATTAAACTGTAATATACCGTTTTCAACATGCTGAAGGGGTTTTACATGCTCTGACCCGTTTTCGGAAACATTTTAAATACAGGGTCTAAAGCAGGTTTCGCAATGTGAAAGCAGCATAAGAGGTTGTCGGAATTGTGCTTCTTAGTGAAACCGGTGATACACGGTGTAGCCTGCCTTGAAATGAGCTCGGAGATGCTGCTACTGGTGCTGCTGCTGTTGTTGCTGAAGAAGGCAATGCATCTACCCAGTGGGCTGTCACAGTCATATACTCCTTAGTTTGCCCTGTACCGCTTGTCTACATGTCCAAGTGGACAGTGGGTACAACTGCATTTTTCAGGACACTGATCACACTTTTTCAGATGTCTCTGTACATCCTGGGTATCACCTGCCTAGTGGAGTGGAATCTAGATGGAGTTTGGTACCGGGGACACACTACCTCCATCAATTGTCTAAATCCCATTACATTAATGTACGTCTAACACCAACATAGCTGTCATGACCTGAGTTATCCTCTCTGCAATAGAATGACTGCTCTCATACTTCATCTTCCTGGCAAAGCACTGTTGGACGGTCAATTGCTTAGTGAAAGTAGTGGTGTTGCTACTTCCACTGATGAATGACTCCCAGAAGAAACAGCAGCAGCGGCAGTAGGCATAGCGGTACTTGTGGAGTATCACGGCTCCCATCGTATGGCATCGTATGCCATATGTAGTGGCATACGATGGCATACGATGCGATGCGATGTTTTACCGATTTTTTACCATTTTTGCTCAAAAATCGTATGCCACCGCATGGCATCGTATGCCATATGTAGTGGCATACGATGCGATACGATGTTTTACCAATTTTTGAGCATTTTAGCTCAAAAATCATATGCGATCGCATCGGATGCCATATGATGGCATCCGATGCGATGCGATGGCACCCGATTTTGCACTGAAATGCATCAGAATGCATTAAAATGTGTATTAAAGTAGTGAAATGCCCCCAAATGCCATTTTTCATAGTGCACCACCCCACCACTATCAACGTCAACCCGAAGCGTGGCGAGCGCAGCGAGCCCGCGAGGGGCGGCGGTACGCGTCCTACGACCTTTTCATACCCCCACTATCCACGTCGGCGTGGAGTTGAGAATAGAATAGTGTGGCGAGCGCAGCGAGCCACCGAGCCCAAAGCGTGGCGAGCGCAGCGAGCCCCGCAAGGGGACGCGGATACCTGTGAAGCCCGCGAGGGGACGCGTATAGCTGTGAAGGTATCCGCGTCCCCTCGCGGGGCTCGCTGCGCTCGCCATGCTTCGGGCTCGGAGGCTCGCTGCGCTCGCCACACTATTCTATTCTCAACTCCACGCCGACGTGGATAGTGGGGGTATGAAAAGATCGTAGGACACGTACTGCCGCCCCTCGCGGGCTCGCTGCGCTCGCCAAGCTTCGGTTTGACGTTGATAGTGGGGGTGGTGCACTATGAAAAATGGCATTTGGGTGCATTTCACAAGTTTAATACACATTTCAATGCATTCTGATGCATTTCAATGCAAAATCGGGTGCGATCGCCATCGTATGGCATCCGATGCGATCGCATACGATTTTTGAGCTAA
Organism: Crinia signifera; assembly: GCF_055691185.1. Taxonomy (NCBI): domain Eukaryota; kingdom Metazoa; phylum Chordata; class Amphibia; order Anura; family Myobatrachidae; genus Crinia; species Crinia signifera. Next base: position 58,698 of record NW_028142098.1, read on the forward strand.
AATGCTCAAAAATCAGTAAAACATCGTATCGCATCGTATGCCATCGTATGCCACTACATATGGCATACGATGCCATGCGATGGCATACGATTTTTGAGCAAAAATGGTCAAAAATCGGTAAAACATCGCATCGCATCGTATGCCATCGTATGCCACATGCGATTTTATGCGATGCGATTTTTAACATACGATCTGCATACGATGCAGGTCGTGGGAGCCGTGATACTCCACAAGTACCGGCATAGCACTGTAGTATCCCAGATGGGAGAGGAGTCAGTCATGACCGTGATATGGCCTGAAGGAGTACTACGAACTCACCCTGACTGAGGAGGTAATTCACAAGGAGGGAGTTGGTGCTCTGGATTGAAGGCACTTGGATTCAACAGGAGGACAAATGGATTAAGCTGTCATCGGAATGCTAACGCTCTTAGCCAAAGTGTCAGAACTTGATAGTGACTTATGATGAACGCTTTGTAGGTGATGTAATAGGGATGATGTTCCCAAGTGGTTAACATCCTTACCCGTACTAATTCTACCATCACATAGGGTTCAAATGGTGACACATTTGTTGTCCGGATTGGGGTAGAAGAAATTCCAGACACATACTGTGGCTCTTTTAGTCCTCTGCCCAGGTATGTTGATGTCCTTTTTTCCACCCCACAGACAACAACTGTCTCACTAGGTGCCTAATGCTACATCAATATATTTTCATTTATCATTTTCATTTTGCAAGTGGGAGTAGGGCTTAGATCAGGGGTCTTCAACCCGTGGCCCTTTGAGTTGTTTTGTGTGGCCCGCCTCCTGCCGCCTGTCAATGCCATGTAAAAAAAAAAAAAACCTTCCGCGCTAATCCCCTTTGCATGTAGGACGCGGTGGAGATGGATCTGCAGTGGCTGGGGCAGGCGGGACTGTGCGCGACATGCGCATTGTGTATTTCCTGATGCCGTGCACTCGTCCCGCCTGCGCCCTTTCATCGAAGACAGACGCCGCTGCCAGCCCTCTGATGGAGCTGCTGTGTTTCCTGAGACCTCTGCCAGGGACATTGCAGAAGATTCAGGCAGGTTTCTTAGAGAAGGGAAAGCTGGCTAAATGCAGCGCTGGGGGGCTGCAATGAGGAGCTGACTATGGGGGGCGGGCTGGCTGGATAGCTGCAATGCAGTGCTGACTATGGGGGGGGGGGGTGCTGGGTGCTGACTATGAGGGGGGGCTGGCTGACTGTGCTGACTATGGGGGGCTTGCAGTGCAATGTGGTGCTTACTATGGGGAGGAGGCTGTCTGGCTGTACAGTGCTGACTATGGGTGGGCTGGCAGTGCAATGTGGTGCTGACTATGGGAGGGCTGGCAGGCTGTGCAATGCAGTGCTGACTACGGAGGGCAATACTGGTGGCATTTTGTGAGGGACACTACTGGTGGCATTTTGTGAGAGCCACTGCTGGGGGCATCCAGGAGTATTGGGGGCATTATAGTGCAAGGTGTATCATGGTGTGAGGCATAATGTGCAATGGGCATCACAGTGTGTGACTTAATGTGTAATGGGCATCACGGTGTGTGGCGTAATGGGCATCACGGTGTGTGGCATAATGTGTAATGGGCATCACGGTGTGTGGCATAATGTGTAATGGGCATCATGGTGTGTGGCATAATGTGTAATGGGCATCATGGTGTGTGGCATATTGTGTAATGGGAATCATGGTGTATTGGGCCTTCATGTTTATATGTCACTGTGCAGTCTTCAGCCAGCTTAAGCGTGGAAGGACAACAACCATTCCTGCGGTAACCAATGTCTGATCATGCAGGTTGCAAAAGTGAGGTGTCAGGTAATTGTTTTCCTGCTAGTTCACACTCTTAAAATTAGACCACGCCCCTTATAATTAGTCCACACCCCTTTTTGGGAGCGCGCACCTACGGCGCACGCTATTTATGCAATATCAAGTTATGTATGGGGGGGGGGGCTGCATTTTTATTCTGTTCACACTGGGACCCTAATTGTCTAGATATAGCCCTGGTGCTGACTATATATTGGGGGCAGGGTTTATGTGTATGGGCAGCTGTGCCAACTATCTATGCGCGGGCTGTGATGTCTATGAAGAGCTGTGTTTTATGGGGGCTGTGATGTCTATCTATGAAGGGCTGTGCTAAATACCACAGTAGAGCTTAGTGGCCCCCAGGCTTCGTTGAATTTTTTAATGTGGCCCACACTGTCTTAAAGGTTGAAGACCCCTGGTTTAGATCATTATGTGAAGCTGAACCACTAGTCATGAACATAGACCAGGGCCTTAGCCGTTCCGTGCCACTCCGTGTCGTAAATGGCATATTGCCAAGTTTACTTTTCTTCTCAGATGATTTACATTTATTTTTTTTGGGTCATTTTGCTTAACTTTGGCATTTTGGATTTGACATGCCCTCTACTATGACATTGGGCATCGTCCTTGGCATTTCATCATCTATGGCAGCAGTTTCAGCAATAGGAGGAAGTGTCTCTGAATCTTTCGCTATTTTATCCTCCAAGATTTTGTTCTCCGTTAAAAATGATGTGCCACCTGGAGTGTACCCAATACACGCCAGGCGTCCCCTGTAATTATTGTGTCACACAGAGTGTACCGCATACACATAGTGCACCCCTGTAATATTTGTTTCACAGAGAGTGTACATAACACACACAGGGCACCCCTGTAATTATTATGTGTCACAGAAAGCGTACCTAATACACAACAGGCAGCCCCTAATAAATGATGTGCCACCGGGAGCGTACCCAATACACAACAGGCAGCCCCTAATAAATTATGTGCCACCGGGAGCGTATCTAATACACAACAGGCAGCCCCTAATAAATTATGTGCCACCGGGAGCGTACCCAATACACAACAGGCAGCCCCTAATAAATTATGTGCCACCGGGAGCGCACCCAATACACAACAGGCAGCCCCTAATAAATTATGTGCCACCGGGAGCGTACCCAATACACAACAGACAGCATTTAAAAAAAGATGTGCCACCGGGAGTGTATCCCATACACACAGGGAACCCCTGTAAAATTATTTGGTTTGATGGCCCCTGTCTAAATTATTTGGACTTATATATATACAGAACAGCACTGCACCACTGCACTGGACTGATACAGCAGAGCAAGTCACCCCCAGACTGATACAGCACAGCACTGCACCATTGAACTGGACTGGATACAGCAGAGAGCAGGTTACCCTGACTGCTATAACACAGCACTGCACCACTGTACTGATTCAGCAAAGCAGGTCACTGCCAGACTGATACAGGCAGCACTGCACCACTGGACTGGAGACAGCAGAACAGGTCACCCCCAGACTGATAATTTATAATAACACAGCACAGAGCAGGTTGCCACACCACTTTAATGCACTGCACAGCACAGAGACATGGCCTCTCACTACTCTCTAGGACTGGAGTGAAGATGGCGCCAATCCCGCCTGAACTTATATAGGATCCGGATCTCTCAAGAATCTGACAGCGGGGTGATGACGTTTTGCCTCGTTCCGAGTTTGGGCAGGAAGACCCGAACATACTCGGATCTGAGTTTGGATTGCAGAGTCCGATTTGGATTTTAAAAAATCTGAACATGCTCATCCCTATATAATATGTATACAGAAGTTGTGATGTATAATGAGAACAGTAAAAACCCAAACAGTAAAGCTCTACTGCAAGTAATGGCTAAAATAAATGTCAGGAAAAAAGGATTGGCCATATAGCTTATGTAAAAATCATTTGGCCTTTTCACTATTTTTGCAATGAACCTGCAAGGTGTCAAACAGTGATTTATTAACCACTTTAAAATTTAAGACTAGAGAGTATGACGAAATAGAGTGATTATGTTGGGGGTGGTCTACTTGGCTCTCACACAGTAGCAATCTACCTCTGCTCACTTATTAACTAGTTCATTTCTCAAAGAGAATTATTCTAGAACTCCCTCACACACTGCTAAAGTGATTTCCAAATCACATTTCCACTGTTCATACAGGACAAGGTGGAGATAGTAGGGTGCAGCATACCGACATAATGCCTCCAAGTCCCCAAATTACTTTGCTCTTCTTTGTGAAGACATCACTCACTGGGGGACCAACAATGGGTTTTAATGACCTTCTACAAACTGTTGGGGGATTTGGATGGTTTCAGGTGCTGAACACTGCCATGCTCTTGTTCCCTATGTTATTTATATCCACTCATAACTTCCTTCAAAATTTTTCAGCTGCAGTACCTACCCACCGCTGTCGCCTACCAGCCTTGGACAACGCTACTATCATTTACAACCAAAGCAAGTTGGCAGCATTCATACCACTGGATGGAAATCCGAACAGCAAAAGTTGCCTGCAGTACCGGAATTCAGACCATGCTATATGGACTAATGGCACCTCCAACAACAGCACGGAACCTTGTAAATATGGCTGGGTCTATGACAAGAGTGTCTTCTCCTCCACCATTGTCACTGAGGTAATGTGCAGGACATAGGCAACTGTTAATAGGTTTTGTCATATAAGATCAGCATTACAATATAATGAATAAGTTTCAATGAGTACAACTTAATAATCATATGATTTCCTCCTCATACTGATATATTGCAATATCTATTTGCTTAATGTATTCTTTTGTGTGATAGTAGGTTAGGCAGGGTGCACACCAGAAGCACAAGCAGAGTGCAGCATTTAACTATCTCACTGGTTTAAGAGGTCAATATAAACTGCAGGTCAGTGGCGGAACTAGTGGCTGGTGAACCCAAGTGCAAAAATATCATTTGGGCCCCCTTCATCCACCCTAACCCAAGTTCAAAATCTGCTACATGGCCATGGGTGACAGGGAGAGGCAGTGGCTGGCAGAGTGTGACAGGGAAACAGTGGGTAACAGGAAGGTGACAGGAGTAGCAGTGGGTCTCTTAGACCTCACCTGCTGCACCAATGGTAGTTCTGCCCCTGCTACAGGTCTAGGCTGTCCAGCACACAGTTGTTGCTGATGCATTGTGGAAAGTATGCCAGGTTGTGTGGCGTACCTTGTGCAAATTCTCAGCATTTTCGCAAACTCCCCCTGCCTGCCTCCTGTACGCCAACCCTACTGCGAGCGTCTCGGAGACTATGGAAGTCTCCCAGGGCGCCCACAAGGAAGACCTTCACATGCGCATATATGCCTATACTCATATATTCTACATCGGGCTCCGTTGCAAATTCGGGGTGAACCGATAAGAATCAGGGCCCTATTCTGCTAATGCATAATTGCATCTCGCAGCTTAACCTTAAGTCCCCCCTTGTGCGTAATCTTATCCCCCCTTCCCGTAACCTTTTTATCCCCCACAGCCTAAATCCCCTGCTATTGCCTAAACCTAACCCCGCCCCCCAGCCAAACGCTGACCTGGCTGAATCCACTTCACGCACGGCACTGCAGCATTAAACGGAGAGAATCCTCTCCAGAGCTTGATTAAGGCTTTGGAGGGCCGGGTTCCTTAAGACAGGAGGCCCTAAGGTCTAAAATAAAAATTATAATACAAATGATCTATATACAGTATATGTCTAGTATCCGTGAGTCTCCAAAACACTGCCATCTGCTGGCAAAGTGAAACTGCATCTCTTTCTCACACATGCGGCACTCCAAACAAAACAGGCAGAATCGGCAGGGTAAAGTGCAATGCTTCAATGCCACCTTTACTTCAACAGCATTTTGCGGGATGCAGGGTGCAGACACCTGAATTTTCCCGGCTGCAGTGTCCAGGGTGGGGAGGAGAAGGGAGTGGAGAAGAGTTCATCTGCAGAGTGGCGTACCATGGAGAGAAGACAGCCTTCCTCTCAGACTGCCTTCTCCTTAACCACTGACAGAAAGTGGCTCCGCCCTGTTCCGGCCATTTTACCCCCTGGGGGGACTCCATGCACTGTCATTCCAATTTTTCCACTGCCACTTTAGGATTAAGATCCTAGTGCCGGTTAGCATTTGGGGAGGAACCCATATTGTTTTATCAGTGGGTTAGGTTTAGAAGTTATAAATTTGGTGGTTGCGAACATCCATACTTTGCAATGCCCATAGACTAGCGCAAATACTATAGGTTAGCCCTTGGAAAAAAATAAATAATATGTATTTAGACTAACGGCTGCTCCCAAATAACAAATTGGATTCTTTGTTAATTAGAACACTAGAAAAGAGGGGAATAGAGATATAAGTGAATAATCACATATATCCAGAGAGCCCACACAATTGGGAATAATAAAAATTAAATGTATTTATATATAAAGGTATACAGTATAAAACTATATCACTGGTACAAACTTATAAATAGACAATAAAGGAAAAAAACTCCTTAATGAATCATTTCAGCAGCTGATTGTCCTGGTAATCAACAGTTCAAAGAACTCTCCTTGTGCATGCAATAAATGAAGATATTTCAAACTGGTATCTCCCTGTGTGCAGTCATGAAATATCAATTTGTTGGAAAACAAGCAAAGAATTGATAGCCGGTATTTATAATTGTAATCCGTACTGTCAATAAAAACAATGGGCCTTATTTTGGTTCATTCTTTCTGACAAAATCCTTCTTAAATGGACAAAACCATGTGCACTGCAGGGGGGGCAGATGTAACATGTGCAGAGTGAATTAGATTTGGGTGAGTAATTTTGTTTCTCGGCAGGGAAAATACTGACTGCTTTATTTTTACACTGCAATATAGATATCACTTTGAAGTAAAACCCCACCCAAATCTAATTCTCTCTGCACATGTTACATCTGCCCCACCTGCAGTGCACATGGTTTTGCCCATCTAAGAAGGATTTTGTCAGAAAGAATGAACCAAAATAAGGCCCAATATTGTCTGTGAGCTATACCACGCCTCTTGCAGTGAAGTACTCAAATGAAATTCTTTTTATGGGAAAGATAGAAATGTATTTGTTGTTGTGATGCTCTTTTTTATTCAGGGTAAGGTTACAACATGTAATTAATTTCTGGTCTATCTGTGGGTACCAGTCTGCTTGCCATCAGCCTCCTGACAGAGGCGCTGGAACGTTTTTAGGTTGGGGGGGGCAAGATATAATCTCATTTTGGCGCCCCCTAAATTGCTATATGTTACCCCCGGGCACTATACACACTGGCAGCGGCATATACGCATGGGCATTATACACAGGGCAGCGGCATATATGCGTGGGCATTATACACAAGGCAGCGGCATTTACGTATGGGCATTATACACAGGGCAGCGGCATATACACGTGGGCATTATACACAAGGCAGCGGCATTTACGTATGGGCATTATACACCGGGCAGCGGCATATACATGTGGCCAGAGACACCAGGACTGACATTAATCCAGGGGTTGTCATTTACTCGTAAAAAGTGGAAAAAGTGGCAGTGTCACCCCCAAACAGATTTATGTGATTATGTCTGATTATGATAATCAGACATAATTACATAAACCTGTTTGGGTGTGAATCCAGGGGTAAATGACAACCCCTGGATGTGTCAGTCACTGGGGAAGGGAGGGTGAGAGAAGCAGCATTGGCGGGCGCACATCTTCCCTGCCACCCGCCCGGCTATATTACTGATTAATCAGCTGCAAACCCGCCCGCCAGGCTATATAACTGATTTATTATCAGCCGCCCGCCCGCCCCTATATTACTTATGTATTATCATCCGCCCGCCCGCCCTCCTATATTACATACCAGGCGCCGGGGATGGCTGCTGCTGCTGCCGCCGGGGAGATGTGTAGAAGACGTGCCCGCCAATCACAGTGTATGTGGAGGGGATGCGCCGGCAGTGATTGGCTGGCGCGTCTTATGCACATCTCCCCGGCGGCAGCAGCCATCCCCGGCGGCTGGTATGAAATATAGGCGGCCGGGCGGATGATACTTCTTTAATATAGGCGGGCGGGCGGCTGTAATATAGGCGGGCGGGCCGGACATACTGGCGCCTCAGTAATTTTGGGGGGGGGGCAAGCTGCCCCCTCGCCCCCCCCGTTCCGGCGCCACTGCCTCCTGATTAAGTCTACACTGTCACAGACATCATTTGGAGGAGGTAACGGTGCATGGTTATACATGCGTTTTCTGGCCATTAAAACTACTTTCTGGCCATTATGCGGGTGTGGAAAAATCTGCAAGAGCAACCAGGAGAGCTGCCTTACTCAGGGGGCTGATGGTCTAGGGATGTAGGTCCGATGTTTCCGCTGTGCACACAAGTGTCAGATGTGAGAAGCAGACAGTAGGAGTCTGTAAGCTCAAGGCAGCTTCTGGGTAACTCATTTTGCTAATAAACTGCAATTCACTCTCAGCGAGTGCAGATTGCGGCTTTGGCACCTACACAGTGGCACATATTTTATACAACAGCAGCACAGAATATTATCAATACCGATATAAAAATAACCAGATGGATAACAAGTGAAGTGTGCAGTTTATGTACTTTGTCTGTAAACTGCTAACCCTTTATTCCTAGCTACGTGCGAACAAAGCGTAACGCAGCGTAGCGAACCTTGTCCGTGTATTATACACGCTATACCTGATACTTATAAGACAGTATCTTTCGCAGTACTTAGTACCCAACCTGAGTGCACCTTTTAAGGACAATGTCCGTATTACACCTTTGTCGCTAAATGCGAATAAAAGACAAGGCTCATGTATAACTCAAGAAATAAGTAGATAGAGTCTCCAAATAATGTATTTAGTCCCTAGCAAACAGCAGGGGGTTACAGTAAAAGAAACACAGTATCACACAGTATACAGTTGTCTAACAATACAAAATATGTTTTACACTACTAAGGGGAAAAGAAACAGATACAAAACACAATCAGCCATAACTATAGAAAATACATACAGGAATGCAACAGTTTACCGTCTCATCTAAAGCGCTGGCCTTTGCCCTTGGTCTAAACTCGCTATAATCTGTCCAGATTATAGCCCAGGGAAATGGAGGGAAAAACAGACAGAATTTGGGCTGTGCTCCCACTCTTATAGAGTCCAGAGAGGGGAAGGCAGTAAGGGTCATCATTGGGAGAAGGATCAAATGTCTCTTCTCTTGGATTGGTGCAGGAAAATGCACTTAGGTTCCTTTGTCTTAAGATGTCGTCATAGGGGTCGTAAATCAACACGGAAACCAGCTGCATCCTGATCTCCTAGATTTCTCTGAGCACATGGCAAAATTACCATTGATTATGGAATTGATTCATAACTGTTGGCCGTTAGGACTTGCAAACTTTTAACAAGGACCTGAGTGCTGCGCATAGGACACGGAACATAAAGATATGAAATATGTACAGAAACGGTCATGTATTATTGGTTAAACTATGTGCTGCGAACTAAACCTACATTTAACTATATTTTATTTTGTGTAAGTGTGGGATATACATTTATGTGTATTAGTATGGCAGCGCTCAAGGTTCGCTTTGTTACATAAAACTTGGGTATTATACTTTATTTGCGTAACTATGCGAACCAAAATGGCGGCCATACCATTCTAAAATGGTGTGTATGCAAATTTTACTTTAACAATATAAATAACTAGTAATAAATAAATATATAAATAACCCCAAAACTGCATATTTTATATGTAATTGTCTACACATTTTCATATATATTTCATATCAGAAACTAAGTTTAATTCCTTTTTTTTACTCTGGGGACTGAAAAATAGGGAATAAGAAATAATTATGTGTCTCTATTGCAGTGGGATTTGGTCTGTAACCACCGCAAACTGAATCAGGTAGCTCAGTCAATCTACATGGCAGGGGTTCTGGTTGGTGCGTTCCTGCTTGGAAGTTTGTCTGGCAGGTAATATTCCAATTAAAGAGGAGAATGATGCACATTTCCTGCACTTGTACATAAATACTGCTATTAATATCTACACATTGCCTGCAGACAGGGGAGTCATCCAATCATGTCACCTGATTGGATTTTCATGAGAATTCAGCCAATTACATGGATGATTTATATCATGTCACCAGTTCCTACAGAACCCACCATTGTATAAATACTGGCTCAGTCCACGCAGTGGCTGCCTACTGTTTGTGTAGGCAATGAGCACACTGAGGTGTAATCACACACATACAGTAACAGCATTATGTTTTTTTTCTGGCACACTCTGTGGAACATCATTGACAAAGGCGGGTGTCCAAAGCTGTTATATGCTCTACTTGGTCCATAGAATGGTGACACTTCAGCTTCAAAATCTTATTGTATCCCCGTAAATGTACATGGTGGGAAAAGAAATGACACTACAGGTCCATGTAGTTATTTTTAATCATGTGTATGACTAAAATAATAAATAACATAGATCATAACGACTCAAAGCATTAACCACCAGTATTGATGGAAAATACAATACATTTTCCAATGTGTAGATTAAAGGGATTCTCTTGGGTAATACTTGTGGACTATGAAGTCTTTACTTTATGTGGGAGTTTATTCTTTATTTCCTCTTTGCCTTGTAGAAAAGTATTTTTTGTTACCCGTGTATACTGCAAAATTACTTTACATATATATATTGGGCTTATATGTATTATATGTATCATATTTATATGCAAAAAAAAAAAATCAACCCTAACTTGATATAAAGACACTACTTAAAAGCAATACATTAAGGGTCCAATTCAGACCTATTTGCCTGTGGATTATTGGACGGCCATACATGCCCGGGGTCCTCTGAGAACAAATGCCATCGCTGGGCATTCTCAAGTGGATTGAGAGGTGGCCGGCGTTTGTGGGCAGCACCCCAGTGTTTTCTGGGAGTGCCCCAGAAAATGCAGGTGGTGCCCAGCCCTTGGGATGAAGGTCAGCAGCCTCGATCTCTTCACAGTCCAGACTATGGGCCAGATTCTCTAAGCTTCAAAAGTGATAAAATGGAGAGTGATGAACAGCCAGCCAATCAGCTCCTGCCTGGCATTTTTCAAACACAGTCTGTGACATGGCAGGTAGGAGCTGATTGGCTGGCTGTGTATCACTCTCCATTTTATCACTTTAGAAGCTTAGAGAATCTGGCCCTTACTCTGCAGCTGCGCACGGTGGGCAAATCCATTTGATAGCTGGGAATGCATTCTAAGCTGCACATAAGTGCGGGGAGGAGCCATTATGGTAGGGCAGTGTTTACCTGATTGCTGGGCTGTGAAGATTTGCAGCCCAGTGATCAGGTCTGAATCGGGTACCGATAGTACATGCTTCAGGCGCATGCTAAAAATGGGCATGGTCAAATGTCATGAGGGGGTGTGGTCATATGAATATAGAGGAGTCGCTACATGACAATAGAGGCTTGGCCACATAATGCCACACACTGTAATACCCCTCACACATTATGGCCACACCATAATGCCCATTACATATTTTGCTACACACAGTAATGCCCTTTAAACAATATGCCACACACCATAATGCCCAGTATACATTGCACATACTGTCATGCCCAGTACACATTATGCCACACCGTGATGCCTATTATATATTATGCCGCACACCAGTGCCCTTTACAATTAATGCACACCTGCAGCTACTATTGATTAGCTACCATGCCTCTGGTGGCCCTAAACCTTTGAAATTGTGGTGCCGGCTCTTAAACCAATCAGAGCTTGCGGCCCGGCAGCCTTGCTGATTGGATGCTGGGCCACGAGCTCTGAATGGCTCATGAGCCGGTGACGCATTCCAAATGGCAAGGGGCCGCTGGAGGCTCTGTAGCTAAAGTGCAGTAGCTGCAGGGGGTCCCGGCATGGTGTTACCCCTGTTAAGGGTAACACACAGGTGCGGGCTGCACCACCCACCCCCCGCTATTCAGCACCTCATGGACAGCGGCATCAGTTTAATTGAAAAAAAAAAACCTGAAATGACAACAGGGTGGTACAGCGTACCTGCGATATATATATATATATATATATATATTTTTTTTTTTTTTCAAAATACTTTATTTGGAAAAAAACTGCAAGTAACATTAAGTACATGTACATAGTTGCATGTTGGAAAATCTCGAAAGATAATGTACATTGCAGATAAACATAAAATTGTGTCAGAATAACACATTCCACTAAATTACATGTACAGATGTGTCCATGTTCATCTTGGTTTTACTGCACTATGTATGGCACAATATGGCACACCTTGGACCCTGCAAAAGTCACGATTTGTGATTTTTCTAAAAAATTGCTTCTCTAATCTATTACTGTATACAAGTTCTACTGCTTCAGAAATTTACTTGCTACATTTGGAAAAACAGCTAAGCCGTGTTTTACATGTGACAAATTGAGAAAAAAAGCCAAGATGTATGTGGACACATCGTATGCCAATCAAGTCAATTAGAAACCACATACATCAATAAAGTGGGAAGAGAAAAATGAAGGGGGGGGGGGGGTCACACGCCACACTCCCTAACCACAAAACACTACATACGTCAACGGTAAATGACCTTCATTCGAAACTTCCTAACTAAAATGTTTTCCTCTGATATATGTATTTCAAATGGGCGTAACTACCATAGGTGCAAGCAGCGGCGTAGTTACGTTTTGGGCGCCCCCCCGCCGCCCATGCAAACCCCCCCAATCCCCCGCAGCCTTACCTTTCACGCTGGTCCCGGCGGCTCCATTCTTCTACTGAGGACCACCACAAAATGTCCGCCCCCATACAGCAGACAGTTTCTGTCTGCTGTATGGGGGCGGCCATTTTGTGGTAGTCCTCAGCAGAAGAACGGAGCCGCCGGGGCCAACGAAATAGGTAAGCCTGCAGGGGATTGGGGGGAGGTGTAACTATAGCACCGCAGCCCCCGGCGCCCCCATATGCAAACCCCCCCCCCGCGGGGGCTGTGGTGCTATAGTTATGCCACTGGGTGCAAGGGATGCAGCTGCTATGGGGCCCAGAGCTGAAGGGGGCCCATCTTTGCTGTCTAAGTAATATGTTTTACATACATTTATCACCATCAGTTGCTATTTAGGGGGCCCTTAGATACTTTTTCTATGGGGCCTACGAATATCTAGGTACGCCTCTCAAAGGACAGATATATAAAATGATTTCTTTTAATGTGACATTATCAATATTTTTTACCAAATGATCCACAAAACTGACTTACATTCAACTTCTCATCAGATCCGTAATGTGAATGAATAGCTGTGTGGGTCCTAGTTTACCACGGTGCCGGATGCCGGACAACTTCAGGTGTTTCTTTAAAGAGGCTTTCTTGGAAGGAGAGGGTATATGACCCCTGGGCTGAGCTGCACACTGCATAGGATTTACATGGGCACTAATCTCTTCCCCCTGTTATTGTAGTATATATCTGTATTTGGCTGTGTTTACACTATATAATGCGGGTATTTGGCTGTGGTCCTAGGTGGTGATCTCTTACCAATGCATTACTGTTAATACAGGGTTGCCAACCCTCCCGGAATGGCCGGGAGGATCCCAAAAAACCGGGTCCCCCTCCCGGCCCCCCTCCCGGCCCCCCGGAAAGGTGGGCAACCCTCACGGATTCCGGCGGTCCCCTTTCCCCCCTCATTTACCTGGGGGCAGAAGCTTGAAATTGCCGCGATTCACGGCTTTCCGGTCGAAGGGGCGGGGCTAAATATGCAAATAGGGCATATTCAGCTTCGCCCCCTCATCGGAGACCCGCATTTTGCGGGATTTGCATCACTGGGGCAGGGACTGATGATGTCTCCATCAGGCCCCGCCCCGATAAGTGATGCTGACAGTCTCCTCTCCGGGGTTCTCCCGGAGAGGAGACTGTAAAAGTCGGCAACCCTGTGTTAATATATTATTTATTGATAAAAAAGTATTATGCATTTGCCTGTATAGAGATATTAAAGTTGTATTCTTTGTTTTATTAATGCACATACTTCATTCCAAAATAATGCATATTTTGTAAAGCATAAAGTATAATGCAACTTTTACTTCTAGGAAATCATGTAATTTACGTATGTTCCTAAAACATCCAGCAGGGTCCAGAGGCAAATGTGTTAAATAATGGAGGCTAATCAGCCATACAGGAGGCTTGATACTAAATAAGGGCCATGTGCGGATTTCAGAGGGGAATTTCAAAGACATCTAGGGTGGTCTAAGCAGTGGCGTAACTAGAAATGTTGCTCCCCCCTGCCAAAAAAAATTCTCTCCCATTTTTGGGAGGAGTGTGGAATTTCTTGTGGTATATATATAGCCATGGAGATGGGGCATGCTGGTGGCATGTGGGGAAAGTCAGGGAGACTGGGGCATGCAGGTGGCATGTGTGGAAAGCCCTGGAGACTGGGCCATGTAGGTGGCATGTGGGGAAAGCCTGGGAGAATCCTGCATGCAGGCATGGCCGGATTTGTGCCTAGGCCCGTGAGGCACCGGCCTCAGGGCGGCACCAATTAAGGGCGGCAGGCAGGCTGACATTCTGTTAAATGGCACAGCAGGTGGGCAGCGGCGAGTGACGAGCGCCGCCGCCGCAGACATGAATTATCATATGTCGGCGGCAGCGCCGCTCGTCACCCGCCACTGCCCACCCACTCTGCCATGCACATTACATCACCGCTTAGTTGCTGGGTCCAACGGTCCCCCTGCGCGTCCGGAAATGGCTCAGGCTCACTGTTGCCGGCTCCCACCCATTGGCTACTCTACACACACACACAGTCTATTGGCTGCTGTGTATCCAGCAGCTGAGCTGTCAGTCACAGTGTGTGAGCCGGAGAGAGACTGACAGAGACAATGTGCTAATCACTGTACTAATAAGTGCCTCCCTCCCTCCGGGTCCTCCGTACAGTGAGCAGTCCAGTCCTTAAAAAAATATTAAGGTGGGCTAAAGTTAAATTTTTATGAAATATATAAATAACAATGTATATACATATATGATTACATTAAAATAGGGGGAGGGGGGGGCACAAAAATGTTGTGCCTAGGGGCGGCCTGACCCCTAAATTCGCCCCTGCATGCAGGTAGCATGTGGGGAAATCCAGGGAGCCTGGGGCATGCAGGTGGCATGCGGGGAAAGCATTGGAGACTGGGCCATGTAGGTGGCATGTGGGGAAAGCCAGGGAGACTGGGGTATGCAGATGGAATGTGAGGAAGCAGTTTAATGGGGAATGCCAGGGAGACTAGGGCCATGCAGGTGGCATGTCGGTGCTGGCTCCACCAAGCCAGTGCCTCACCAACCACTAACCTCACGCCACTGGGTGACAGTCCTCCCTCACTGTGCCTCACCGCACTCCTCACGGTACCGGGTGCGCAGTCTACTCTTCATGCTCGCACTGCTGCTCCAGAGTCCCGGCCGCCAGAGAGGTGATGAGTTAGTATGACATACACGGTGCGCCTGGCCGTGCGTTTCCTTTCCTGTGTCCCCTGTGCAGTCAAGTGAGTGACAGGGGTGCGTGCGGGGGCCGGGACAGCGAGCTGTGCTTTCATTGATGGCAGGAGGGGTTAAATGCTGGTCAGCGGCATGCAGGAACATGCTGGTGACCCGGAGACTGGAGCCGGGGGCGGGTTTCCGAGTCCGCGGCCGCATTGTGCCCGCGCAGCACCCGGTATTGCCATGGCAGGCAGCACACTGCGGCATTATAGATCAGTCAGTGCACCCACGCAGCCCCCGCTCCCCCAAGCGGTGGCGGTGGCTGCCTTGCACCAGCTACGCCACTGGGTCTAAGGGCATTTAAGTGGCATGTAAGATGGTCTTGTGGCATGTGGGGAGATCTGAAGGTTATTTAATTAGCACACTGAAAGCTAAAAACAATTGGAAAGATCTTATGGTAATATAAAAGGCATGAATGGGGAGATCTGGTTACATGTAAGGAGATCTGGGGAGGTTGAAGAAAAGAGAAGGCAGCCTCCTCCGTCCGGGCCCCCTCCTCTCTGCCAGCGTTAGTGGCCCTTATGCCAGTGAATTCTGATGACCATCGAATTCATTTTTTCTCAGTTCTCAGTTACTTTTATCCAAGACGGAGATTTCCGAAAAGGGGGCGGTGCTGACATCATGTGACGTCACCCTCTTGTCCCAAGCAGGCATCAACACTCCTGCATTCCCATGGGAATGCCCAGAGGTTTTTTGGGGATGACCACAAAAGTCTGGGCGTTCCCCTGCCCGCCCCGGGACCTCCATGTCCGGAGCGAACGGCTCAGAGAGTTTGAATCTGGACGAAGCCGTTCGCTGTCGGGTTTTCGCATATTGGTGAATGCACATGCGCAGACCCCAAACATCAGGGAAAGGGCTGAATTCAGACCCAAACGAATGGGTCTAAATCGAACCCTTTGTTTGCCATCAACAGTTTAATGTATTCTTGACACAATGTTAATATCCAACTAATGTACAATGCTTTGATAAAAATTGTTTAAAAAATATGAATACTAAATACTTATCTCTCACTTGCAGTTGGAGCTGAACAGCATAAAGCATTCCCATTCTTCCCCGCTGGACCTGTTCCGCACTACGCAGGATTACAGTTTGTCTTATGCTGGTCTGGTAGGTACATTTTGGCCTGATTCAGCCCTGTTTGCTAGGCTGCGTATATCCGCAGCCCTGTAAACAGGTAAGCGCTGCCCCGCTGAACACCTGCCCCCCTCCCCCGCGTGCTGCCCAAATCCCCTCACTAGCATGCGAGGGGATGTGTACGCTAAAACATCCCCTCACAAACGTCCGCCAGCACACAAAAATCTGAAAATCTGACCTCCCTGTCCATAGCAAATGGCTCTGCCAGTGTGGCCCCAAACATCAGAGAAGGGGAAATTTGTCATTCGTAGTGTTTGTAACTTTTACTGGTGAACAGGGGCGGATCCAGGATAAAATGACAGGGGGGGCACCATGATAAAAGAGGGTTTAGGTGGGGGAGGGCCAGTGTTAGTGGTGCCAGTGTACATGCTAAGAGAGCGGCAGAGAGAGGGTGGCAATGGGATTAAAAATAGGCCCTGGCATTTAAAGTACGCAGGCCCACCATGGCGACAAAAGTGAAGGATGTAGTTGTGCGCGCGCCGAAGGCGCGCTCTGGAAAAGGGGGTGTGGCCACTCAACAGGGGGCATGTCCTTAAGTGTAGTGTACAACACCATATACAACTTCTACACATTATGCAACAAAATACTAGACCCCTTTATACTTGCCCCTTACACATGATGCCAAATGGAATGAGCCAAAATTCAAACAATGCCACATGGATTGTGTCAAAATTCACATAATGCCACACGGATTGAGCCCAAATTTACATAATAACACACGGATTGAGACAAAATTCACATAATGCCAAATGGATTGAGCCAAAATTCACATAATGCCAAATGGATTGAGCCAAAATTCACATAATGCCACATGGATTGTGTCAAAATTCACATAATGCCACACGGATTGAGCCAAATTCATAAAATGCCATATGGATTGAGCCAAAATTCACATAATGCCACACGGATTGAGCCAAAATTCACATAATGCCACACGGATTGAGACAAAATTCACATAATGCCACACGGATTGAGCCAGAATTCACATAATGCCACACAAATTAAGACAAAATTCACAATATGCTTCATAAACAGGGACATTGTCCACCAAAGGTGCGCATTAAACATTTACACCATAATGTCCATTGCACGTTAAGTTACGCGGCATGATGTCCATTATGTATTATGCCAAACACCATAATGCCTATTAAAAATGATGCTACATACAGTAAGTGCTGCTTATCTACATGCTCATTGCCAAAGGTTCCATGCTCATTGCCAGAGGTTCCATGCTCGTTGCCATGTGGGATTACATGCTCATTGCCAACGGGGAATACATGCTCGTGGTAAATGGGGGACAGCCGCCGCCAGGCAGAAGTGATAGCCACTGACAGTGGCAGAGCCTGGCTTTATTCCGAGCACTGCAGGTCCCAGCTATTTGAAATAATACCCATTTCACACCAGAAAATGCATTCCCAGGTTGGCCCCTTTTACACCAGCCTAGTCCCTGCATTTTCTGGTGTGAGGGGGAGAGAAAACCACCCCTCCCCCCCTTTAACCAGTTATCTCATTTAACCGGCTATATCTTCGGAACTAACTGACCCATTTACATGAGACAAGTATCATATTAAAGAACTTTTGAGTGGGCTTTGAATGATTTTGGTCCAGTGAAACTGGAACGTTTGGTTCCAGAGTAATCTGCCCTCAAAGAACATGAACAGCCATGAAATTACATTGAAAAAAAAAATCGATTTACATGCTATATCTCTGAAACCGATTGACCGATATGGACCATCCTGATATCATATTGAAGGCCCAGCGATTTGGAATTGAATGACATCAACCACAAGCTCCTGTGATGCCAGGGGGGGACCTGGCAGCCGTCGGAACCGGGTGTGGGTCGGAATTGATGGGTCCCATATTATCCTATGGGGGAAAAAATGTTACAGCTTTACCAGGCGATATCTCTGGTTCCCGGGGGGCTAGAGACATGGGGCTGGGCTCGTTGGAAAGCTCTGGTCCTCATCTACAAAATGAATGACAGGGGGGGCACGTGCCCGGGTGCCCCCCCCCCTGAATCCGCCACTGCTGGTGAATAATATATAGTATCAAAGTAACATAGTAACATAGCTAATAAGGTTGAGAAAAGACGTTAGTCCATCAAGATCAACCTATATTATACAATATAATCAATGGTTTTAACCCTTTCTTAAATATTACAATTGAGCCTGCCATCACAACCTTTTCTGGCAGAGCATTCCATATTTTAACTGCCCTTACTGTAAAGAATCCCTTCCCGTGCTGAGTATGGAACTTCCTCTCTTCTAACCTAAATATGTTGTCTAGAAAAGATGCTGTAATCAAGTTTAAATAAAACTAAGTTGTAGAGAGCAAGTTCTCCCAGTATATTAGGCAGAGTCCTAACTTGTTTTGCAGGCTTACAATGCATGTAGTAATAGTTTATCAGCACTTGTATTACATTAGTTTTCTGTCTGCTGATTGTTTTGGTTCTCCTCAAGGTTCTCCACCAGTTTTGCATTTTGTGGCCTTGTAATGGACCTGCAGAAGTTTGAAGTCAGTATTTTCCTGCTGCAGTTTGTCTTTGGAGCCATAGATATACCTGCTAAGCTGGCAAGTGCCATTCTAATGAGCTATATTGGGCGCCGATTGACGCAGTCTGCCTCTCTGATGCTGGCCGGAGTAGCATTGCTATGTAATGCCTTTATACCTCAAGGTAGGTTCACCATAGTTCAACTGATATCATCTATGTGTTCCTAAATTTCTGACATATTTTTTTCTCAAACATCATTGGATTTTAATATGGTTGTAAATAATAACATTTAGCTCATGCAAAAGCTGGTTTACAGGTTCCCTGGATAAAATGCATCACAATGGTCACTCATCCATTCCAATAAGCCAGTTATAGTTTTCAGGTTACAGTCTCTAGGGAGATCCTTGTAGAGAGACAAAGTACATGCCAGAGCTGTAACTAGACACTTTGGTGTACTGTGCCAGCAAGGGCATTGGCACTTCCTGCCCAATATTTGTAATAGGGACAGCACCCGCCCCCAAGAGGGTCTTGTTGGGAAGGGCATTAGTAGCACCAATTCAAATTATGCCACTCAGCACATAACCTTATTAACATCACTTCACACAGTAGTGTCCCTTATTCACGTTATTCCACAAAGTAGTACCCTTTACCTTATACACATTACGGGGGAAATTTACTAAAGGAAATTTGTAAAAAATAGTTGTATTTGTATCCAGAAATACACTTATTTTTGACATTTACTATCCCGAAAAATATGGCAATTCGTATTCGTATTGACGTACTATCAATACGAATACGAATTGCCATATTTTCGGGATCGTAAATGTCAAAAATAAGTGTATTTCTGGATACAAATACAACTATTTTTTACAAATTTCCTTTAGTAAATTTCCCCCTACATCTCATAGCAGTGCCACTTATTCATATTTCTCACATAGTAGTGTCTGTTATTCATTTTACACCACCAGATTGCCTCGGTAGTGGAGGATATATATATATATATATATACATACAGTATATATATAGTGAGAGAGATATAGATAGATAGATAGATAGATAGATATACAGTATATATCAATACATCAGTATGCTTACTGCACTGCTAGTTGGTTAAATATACCCTGAGTGCCTTCTTTTTCTTTGGGCATGTTTTATCTAGCTGGTGTGGTTATACAAATAAAGCTAATATTTACTTATAGTAGCTCAGTGGTTCCCAACCTCGGTCCTCAAGTACCCCTAACAGTTCAGGTTTTCCAAGTCACCCAGCCGGTCAACTGGGTTTTACATAAAAACGAGATGATCTTTGATAAACTGTCTCCTTGATCCCTTTCAGAGCTGAAGATGGTGCGAATAGTGATGGCTGTGCTTGGGAAGGGCTGTCTGTCATCATCGTTTTGCTGTGCTTACCTGTATTCTAGTGAGCTTTTTCCCACAGTTATCAGGTAATTTGTTAACCAACACAATGACTGACTTTATTAGACATCTGGCAGTCTTTGATAATGAAAGCTATGTACTATTTATGCATCACTAATGAGATGTCTCTCGTATGTCATACAGACAGAGTGTAATGGGAGTCGTTGTAATGAAAGCTCGGATGGGTTCCATGGTTGCCCCATTGGTACTGATGTTGTCAGACATATCTCCTATCATTGCCCCTGCGATATATGGAGTGGCAGCCATAATATCTGGGATAGCAGCACTATTTCTAAGTGAAACCTCTAATCGACAATTGGCAGATACTGTAGAAGAAGTGGAGGCCAGGTAACACCATTACTTCAGGGGCTAGTCTGTAAATATTAATTGCATCAAGATTAGTGTAAAAGCGCATTAGAAGGCTCCAGATACATCTAGCCAGCGTTACGTGACCAAATGAGTATACGTTTGGCTAATGATAGCAGACTTGATGTTGATAGTAGTAAAGATTCACTAAAATACATAATAACCTACTTTATTAGCCCAGAAATGAAATGCAGCAGGAAATGTTGTGGGTGGGGCCAGATTGTCTTGTCATTAGGCCCCACCCCCAACATGAGGAAATGCCCGCGGTCTGCAAGTATGGGTAGAACAAAATGGTGCCCCACCCCTTCACATTATTGTTGCATTTGGGGTGCATTTATCTTCATCGTACCACTTCACTAGGATGCGGCAGGATGCGGGAGAACCACCTATCTTTCTGGGATAGACAAGTATGCAATAATACATATAGAAGAATTTGTTACAAAAAGAGCCAATCAGAAGCATCCAAGCAGTGCTCAATGCTGCCATGCCGTACCTGCAGGAGATATGTGTCTTTATAGATACAACATTGCATGTATGTATGATCCCTATGCAGTGGGTATGCTACTCATGTACTGTAAGAACATGCCTGTAATGTTCCTAACTAATTACTTCCCAGGCACAGAGGGCCACAAGTTTCATATAGAATAAATCTAGTGTGTATGGGAAGTATAGATACTAGATTTAAGACTGTTTTCAAGGTTGTGGTACTTATATTTGTGACCTGAAACAACAGTACAGCATCAAAACTAGGAGGTAGCGTGTACTTTGCCACACCCAACTCTAACCCTGTATTGTCATGATGTCATGCCTAGAGGAAGGGCCACAGGCCATGGGGAGAAGAACTCTGCTTGGAGCCCCTTAAAGATGCTCCAGGCAGCCGCACAGGCTACAAGGACACACTGAGCAGCTTCGCAGTAGCATTGTGTGTTTGCAAGATGCTCTCCTAAATGAACAGCAAGAAACTAAGTAATGGCTCCTGATTTATTACTCTGTGTTGCCTGTTCCTTCTGCTTGCACTTTATTGAATGAACAGACCTTCCAGTGAGGTTCTGTGTAAAAACAGAGACCTCATTCTCTATTGTGTAGCTGTCTCCAGGGTTTCCAGGGTTTAAAAAAAAAAGAAGTTTACAAAAGTAAAAAAAGCTGCTTTCAAGAGCTATTCAATTGTTTATGGGAAAACCACAAGTTACGTATATAACTGAACAGTCATATACAAAAGGCAAGTTGCTTAATACATTTCTAAGCTTTTCCCGGTGCTTGTTAGGGATGGGTTCATTTATTTAAAGAAAACAAAACATAATAGTTCCCCCAGCACACTGTGGCGGGCCACTGCCATGGGGGGGCTGCTGCTGGGACGAGGACCGAAAGGGGGCCTGTCCGCCGATACCATGAGGAATTTGTGTGTGTGATGTCATCACACTAGAACAACACACATTACATGACCTCAGACTATGGACCTTATTCTGGTCCACACACAACACTGCACATTTCTCAGCGATGCGTGTGTGGTTTTAACGCCGTCCACCGCTCGAACAGCCCTCCCCCCCTCATTTGCCAATTTGGGCCACACGGCTGCAAATGGATGTTTTGCTGTAGGGGCAGTATGAATGGTGTAATGGTTAGCATTACTGTCTCACAGCACAGAGGTCATGGGTTCGATTCCCACAATGGCTCTAACTGTGTGGAGTTTGTATATTCTCCCCGTACTTGCGTGGGTTTCCTCCCACAATCCAAAAATATACTGTTAGGTTAATTGGCTCCCAACAAATTAACCCTAGCATGTCTGTGTGTGCATGTTCATGTGGTAAGGAATATAGATTGTAAGCTCCACTGGGGCAGGGACTGATGTGAATGCTCAAAATATTCTCTGTAAAGCGCTGTGGAATATGTGTGCGCTATATAAGAAACTGTGGTACTTATATGTTAGTTGGGCGCGCACTAAACTATTTGCTTAATTTTCCACGTCCCCTCGTGGGGCTCTCCACGCTTCGGGCTCGGTCGCTTGCTGCGCTCACCACACTATATAACAGCAACTTCATGCGGACATGGATAGTGGGGGTATTAGCGTATTAACTATAGTGGGCGCCCAACTAACTTATAAGTACAGAAACTGTTAATAAATAAATAAGCAACCATTCGCAGCCTTGGGTGTGGGGACCAAATCATTCGATGGTCGGTGACCATCGAATGATTTGAAACGAGCGAGCAAAACTAAGACACTCTCAGGTGCCTTCGTTTTTCATGTTCCCTGTAAGGAATGGTGGGCAGCTGACATTACCCCCAGCAACCACATTGCTGCCTGATTTTCATGGGAACACTGAGTGAAGGGGATGGCGGACTAGCAGTTTGCCGTGCCCGTTCGCATCCAGCATATGCACATGCTCAGAACTGCGCTTATGCTGAAGTAATACATTTGTATCCTGAGCAAATTAGAATAACCAACTATGTGCCTCAGTATGCGGACATGATTGTGTGGTCAGAGCCATAAGCTCCCCAGGAAAGGAGTGGAAGTTATGGCCAGCAATGGCCATTGGGATGGAGGCATCCAGAGTACCATGTCCGGAAGGTTGAGGCCTGGGCGGTTTCTAGAGGCGGACAAGCCGTGCAGCAGCCTGGGGCGCCGAACGGCTTGTCTGCCTCTGTTAAACAGCTCTCCCAACGCCGCCGCCTCCCTTCCTCCCCCTCTCCCCATCCACCACAGGCTCAGCTGATTTCCCGCGTTTCGCCTTCCCCTCGCTCACTGTGTCACTAGGCTGCCAATCAGGGCTCACGGGCCAGCAGTCAATCAGGAGCCAGCCCGCGAGGTATGAATGGCTGATGGCTCAGGTACACAGTGAAGGGGAAGGAGAGATGTGCGATGCGCTCCGCTCCCCTCCCCAGGAAAGCAGCAGCAGCACCACCAGCGATGGCAGCGGCGGGGGACTGGAGGGGGAGACCCAGGGCCTGCGACAGTGAGTTGCTGCTTCTGGCAATTTGGGGGCCTATGTGTGGCACTGTGGGGGCATATGTGTGGCACTGTAGGGGCATATTTGGCACTGTGGGGGCATATGTGTGGCACTGGGGGCATATATCTGGCACTGTGGGGGCATATCTGTGGCACTGTGGGGGCATATCTGTGGCACTGTGGGGGCATATGTGTGGCACTGTGGGGGCATATGTGTGGCACTGTAGGGATATATATGTGTGGCACTGTAGGGGCATAGCTGTCACTGGGGGCATATATGTGTGGAACTGTGGGGGCATATGTGTGGCACTGTGGGGGGCATATCTGCCATTGCGGGGGCATATATGTATGGCACTGTGGAGGCATATTAGTGAATGGCATCAGTTGTGCGGCAGCGACACGTGGGGCATAATGTGTAATAGGCATTACGGTGTGGGGAGTATTGTGTAATTGCCATCACAGTGTGGGGTGTAATGGGCATCACAGTGTGGGGTCTAATGGACATCATGGTGTGCGGCATAATGTGTAATTGTCATCACGGTGTGCGGCATAATATGTAATTGTCATCACAGTGTGCAGCGTAATGTGTAATTCTCATCACAGTGTGCGGCGTAATGTGTAATTAGCATCACGGATAGTGTATAATGATTTCAGCAGCCTGTCATTGTTTGGCCTTGATCTGTGAGGCGTACTAGGTCACTGTGTGGGCCATTATATCTTTATGTCACTGTGTGGCCTTCAGCCCGCCAACTTAAGTGTGGGAGGACAATGACAATTCCTGCGGTAACCAATGTCTGGACATGCAGGTTGCAAAAGTGAGATGTAAGGTAATTGTTTTCCTGCTAGACCACGCCCTTATGTTAAGAAATACCCCTTTTAAAAATAAACAACGCCCCCTATTTCGGCCTTCGGCGCACGCAATTTCTTCTATGACATGTTATGTATTGGGGGGGGGGGGGGCATTTTTATTTCTTTGCCCTGGGAGCTAAATTGTCTAGAACCGGCCCTGGTTGGGGCGCTGGGGATTATAGAGAATACTTATCAGGAAGAGAAGGGACTCAGTAGTGCAATAGTTCCCAACCTGCTTGTCAAGTACCCCCAACAATTCAGGTTTTCCAGACTTGGAAAACCCTGAACTGTTAGGGGTACTTGAGGACCAAGGTTGGGAATCTTTGCAGTAGTGGGTGAGCCAACATGATGAGATGGTGATGGTTATGGGGGTGATCTTAGATGTGAGGGTTTTTTTCAAGTATTCACCGACATAGTGATGGAAGAAGGGGATTGTATGTACTGGGAAAATCCATTGAGGGGGTGGGGCTAGGTATACTGGGGAAAGTACATGATGAGTGGTGCTGTATGTTGTAGGGAGAGTGATGGAAGGTGCTGTATGTACTGGGTTGAGTGAGTGATAGGGTTCTGTGTGTCCTGGGGTGAGTGAGTGAAGGTGGCATGATCTGTGTACTATGGAGAATGAGTTATGGGGGTGCTTTGTGTCCTTGGGTGAGTGAGTGAAGGTGGCATGCTGTGTGTACTATGGAGAATGAGTTATGGGGGTGCTGTATGTATTGGGGTGATAGCGGTTGGGCTATGTGTACTGGGGTAAGTCATGGTGAGGTGTGTGTGTGTGTGTGTATTTACTAAGGAGAGTGAGTGATGGAGGGTGATGTGTGCATTGGAGTGAGTGATGTGCTGCTGTGTGTACTAGGGAGAGTGGGTGATGTGTGTACTAGGGTAAGTGAGTGATAGGGTGCTGTGGGTACTGGTTTGAGAAAGTAATGGGGGTGCTGTGTGTACTTAAGTAAGTAATGGGGGGCTGTGTGTACTAGAGAGAATGAGTGATGGGGTGCTGTGTGTACTGGGGTAAGTGTTGGGGTGCTGTTTTTACTAGGGAGAGTGAGTGATGGGGTGCTGTGTGTACTGGGGTAAGTGATGGGGGCTGTGTGTACTGGGGTAAGTGATGGGGGGGCTGTGTGTACTGGGGTAAGTTTTGGGGGGCTGTGTGTACTGGGGTAAGTGATGGGGGGCTGTGTGTACTGGGGTAAGTGATGGGGGCTGTGTGTACTAGGGAGAGTGAGTGATGGGGTGCTGTGTGTACTGTGGTAAGTGATGGGGGGTCTGTGTGTACTGGGGTAAGTGATGGGGGGCTGTGTGTACTGGGGTAAGTGATGGGGGGCTGTGTGTACTGGGGTGATGGGGGCTGTGTGTACTAGGGAGAGTGAGTGATGGGGTGCTGTGTGTACTGTGGTAAGTGATGGGGGGTCTGTGTGTACTGGGGTAAGTGATGGGGGGCTGTGTGTACTGGGGTAAGTGATGGGGGCTGTGTGTACTGGGGTAAGTGGTGGGGGGCTGTGTTTACTGGGGTAAGTGATGGGGGGCTGTGTGTACTGGGGTAAGTGATGGGGGCTGTGTGTACTAGGGAGAGTGAGTGATGGGGTGCTGTGTGTACTGTGGTAAGTGATGGGGGGCTGTGTGTACTGGGGTAAGTGATGGGGGCTGTGTGTACTGGGGTAAGTGATGGGGGGCTGTGTGTACTGGGGTAAGTGATGGGGGGCTGTGTGTACTGGGGTAAGTGATGGGGGGCTGTGTGTACTGGGGTAAGTGATGGGGGCTGTGTGTACTGGGGTAAGTGATGGGGGCTGTGTGTACTGGGGTAAGTGATGGGGGCTGTGTGTACTGGGGTAAGTGATGGGGGCTGTGTGTACTGGGGTAAGTGATGGGGGCTGTGTGTACTGGGGTAAGTGATGGGGGGGCTGTGTGTACTGGGGTAAGTGATGGGGGCTGTGTGTACTGGGGTAAGTGATGGGGGCTGTGTGTACTGGGGTAAGTGATGGGGGGGCTGTGTGTACTGGGGTAAGTGATGGGGGCTGTGTGTACTGGGGTAAGTGATGGGGGGGCTGTGTGTACTGGGGTAAGTGATGGGGGCTGTGTGTACTGGGGTAAGTGATGGGGGGCTGTGTGTACTGGGGTAAGTGATGGGGGCTGTGTGTACTGGGGTAAGTGATGGGGGGGCTGTGTGTACTGGGGTAAGTGATGGGGGCTGTGTGTACTGGGGTAAGTGATGGGGGGGCTGTGTGTACTGGGGTAAGTGATGGGGGCTGTGTGTACTGGGGTAAGTGATGGGGGGGCTGTGTGTACTGGGGTAAGTGATGGGGGCTGTGTGTACTGGGGTAAGTGATGGGGGCTGTGTGTACTGGGGACGATTGTGGATTATTAGATAGACAGGGGGAAATTTACTAAAGGAAATTTGTAAAAAATAGGTGTATTTGTATCCAGAAATACACTTATTTTTGACATTTACTATCCCGAAAATACGGCAATTCGTATTCGTATTCATAGCACATCAATACGACTACGAATTGCCGTATTTTCGGGATAGTAAATGTCAAAAATAAGTGTATTTCTGGATACAAATACACCTATTTTTTTACAAATTTCCTTTAGTAAATTTCCCCCACAGTGTCTAAATAGACAGTCAATAAGTTAACCACTAATAGTCGACAGTCAAAAAGGTTCGACACATGAAAAGGGTCGACGTACACTAGCTAGGTCAACATTGACAAAAGGTTGACATGCAACAGGACAACATGGGTAAAAGGTCGACACAAGCAAAAGGTTGACATGATAAAGGTCAACACATGAAAAGTGTGAGTTTTTATCAATTTTTTTGTGTCAATGTCAACATTTTCTCTTGGCACACTTTATCGTTCTCAATTGTAGTCTATGTGGATGGTAAAGTCTGAAAACAATGGAAAGAAATGTGAAATTTTTTTCATGTTGACATTGTGCCCGTGTCGACCTTATGACCATGTTGTCCTATTGCATGTTGACCTTTTGTTAATGGCAACCTAGTGCATGTCGACCTTTTGGTATCGACCTAATGACTGTCTATGTAAACCCTGTAGATCTATCAGCCATAGCCAGAGCAGTGTGGTAGAACGTGAGTAAAGGGAGGTTGCTGAGTATGGGAGAAAGTGTGTAGGTGGGAGGGGGGGTCTGTGTATTGGAGTGAGCAAGAGGATGAGGCTTTGTAGTGGCAGAGCGTGCAAAGAACATAGGCCTCTGCCCCGGAATGGCCCTGCAAATCGGGTCCCCCGGGAAGGTGGGCAAGCCTCCTGCATCACTGCCGCAGCCCCCCGCTCCCGCCTTCCCTCCAGTATTAAATTCTGAATTTCGCGGGTCCACGGGGAGGGGATAAAATGATGCAAAAAAAAGCCCCTCCCCCAATCCACGGACCCGCGAATTAACACAACTGGCTGTTTTGGTGACATCAGCCTCATCCCGCCCCCGAAAATTTCGCCTCGTCCCACCCCCGCTATTTAGCGACGCAGAGGGTGAAAATGGGGCGTGGCTTGGCAGGGGAACATAATTTGCATATGATACACAATTTGAATAGGTCTCGCCCCCTCTTCACCGCGCGAGGGTCCCGTTTGTACAGGCAAGAATTTGGGAGGCATGGGCATGTATGCTCTGCATAAATCATTGGCCTGTACATTAATCATTGGCCTGTGCATTCATTTGTTATTAATTAAAAGTAACACAACATGCTGGCTAGGCCCACTATAATTCACTATAGGATCGGTGGGCTTTGTTGCATAGGCATTCTCTGGGTGCTTTAGCTTAATGCTTTACCTCTGCCTCGCACATGATGTTACCCTACAGTGTAAAGAGGCGCTTGGTGGTGCATCCTTAGAACACAATTGGGGTCCAGCTACCTTCCTGATCCCAACTCTTTATGATGTCATTATGTCACATGTTCTGGGGCTGGGACTGGCACAGTGTGTAGAAGTGCCTGGCTACTGGCTGCCCCTGTCTCTGTTACTGCCCTGCTCTATACAATCCTGATGTATGTATCCAGTGCTTAAAGTGGTCCCAGAGAGGTGGTGGAACTCATTTCCCGGAAACCCCCCCCCCCCCCATTAGGTGGAGCCCTGGGTACTGCCAGGATTTTTGGCACCCAATGCAAACTACTGTATGAAATTTGTGCCATACCTCTGATACTTTATAAAGAGATAGTGATCGCAAAATAGTACTCCCAATTCAAATTATGCAACACAGTAGCACAATCATATTTGCATTACACCACATGTAGTGACCCTGATTTATGTTACAGCACAATGTAGTGCTCCTTATTCATGTTATGACACATAAGTGTCTCTTTACATGTATGCACACAGTAGTATACCTTGCACATAATGCCTACAGTAGTATTGATTATACACATAATGCCCACAGCAGTCATACCCCTAGCAAAAAATGTCCACGGTAAGTGCCTATTTCCTACATCTGACAAATTGCACATATCTGTCCCTTTCTGTCCAGCAGCTACCTCTCCTCTCATATTTACCTGAGCAGTGGTGACAGCATGACATCACATACACCGTGCCAGAAAAAGAAGCCGCTTGGACCGGCTTTTCTGTTGGAATCACTGTCCAGGGCTGTGGTTTAGCTGGAACTCAGTTCCTCCTACCACCACAGGTGGCGGAACTCAGTTCCACTGAGTTCCAGGGCCGTTTCTAGAGGTGGACAAGCCGTGCAGCCGCCCTGGGCGCCGCACGGCTTGTCCGCCTCTGTTGAATAGCCGGGGCGCCCGGCAGCTCCCTTCACGCCGCTGCCCCCCTTCCTCCACCTCTCCCCGGCGTCCGCCACACCAGCAACAGATGATTTCGTTTCAAAGGGGAGGAGAGGAGCGCATAGCGCGTCTCTGACTTCCCCTGGCTGTGTCACTGGGCTGTTAGCCAATCATCTCGCGGGCCGGCAGCCAATCAGGAGCCAGCCCGCGAGTTATGATTTGCATAGTGAAGGGGAAGGAGAGACGCACTAGAATGCGCTCCCCTCCCCTCCCCTGGGAACTGATGAAGCAGCAACAGCAGCAGCAGCGGCGGCGGGGGGACTGGAGGGGGACTCAGAGACCCGGACTCTGCTTTCCCCAGCAGCAGCAACGGTGAGTTGTGCTGCTGCTGGGATATAATATTCTAGCACTGTGGGGGCATATAGGTCTTGCACTGAGTGGGGCATATGTGTAGCACTGTGTGGGCATATGTGTGGCACTTTGTGGGCATATGTGTGGCACTGTGGGGGCATATGTGTGGCACTGTGGGGGCATATGTGTGGCACTGTGGGGGCATATATGTGGCACTGTGGGGGCATATGTGTGGCACTGTGGGGGCATATGTGTGGCACTGTGGGGGCATATATGTGTGGCACTGTGGGGGCATAGCTGTCACTGTGGGGGCATGTTTGGCACTGTGGGGGCATATATGTGTGGCACTGTGGGGGCATAGCTGTCACTATGGGGGCATATATGTATGGCACTGTAGGGGCATATATGTGTGGCACTGAGGGGGCATATCTGCCACTGTGGGGGGCATATATTTGTGGCACTGTGGGGGCATATATGTGGCACTGTGGGGACATATTTGGCACTGTGGGGGCATATATGTATGGCATTGTGGGGGCATATATATGTGGCACTGTGGGGGCATATATATGTGGCACTGTGGGGGCATATGTGTGGCACTGTGGGGGCATAGCTGTCACTGTGGGGGCATATATGTATGGCACTGTGGGGGCATATGTGTGGCACTGTGGGGGCATAGCTGTCACTGTGGGGGCATATATGTATGGCACTGTGGGGGCATATCTGCCACTGTGGGGGCATATTAGTAAACAGCATCTGTTGTTTGGCAGCAGCGTGTGGGGCATAATGTGTAATAGGCATTACGTTGTGGGGAGTATTGTGTAATTGCCATCATGGTGTGCGGCGTAATATGTAATTGTCATCACAGTGTGCGTAATGTGTAATTGTCATCACAGTGTGCGGCGTAATGTGTAATTGTCATCACAGTGTGCGACATAATGTGTAATTGTCATCATGGTGTGCGGCGTAATATGTCATTGTCATCACAGTGTGCGGCGTAATGTGTAATTGGCATCACGGGTAAAAAGTGTATAATGATTTAAGTAGCCAGTCATTGTTTGGCCTTGATCTGTGAGGCGTACTAGGTAACTGTGTGGGCCTTTATATTTTTATGTCACTGTGTGGCCTTCAGCCCGCCAACTTAAGTGCGGGAGGACAATGTCTAGACGTGCAGGTTGCAAAAGTGAGATGTAAGGTAATTGTTTCCTGCTAGACCACGCCCTTATATTAAACCACGCCCCTTTTCAAATAAACCACGCCCCCTACTTCGTCGCGCGCCCACGGCGCGCGCAATTTCTTCTATACCATGTTATGTATTTGGGGGGGGGGGCACATTTTTATTTCTTTGCCCTGGGAGCTAAATTGTCTAGAAACGGCCCTGCTGAGTTCCCCCTCACTTTAACCCTGTATCTCTGTACAGTAGCTGTCTTCCTTATATATATTATTCCTATTTTCAGGGCCAAAGGTAAAGATGTACAAAGAATTATTCCAAAAGAGGAAGTGCCGCTTACACAGAACCAACCACAAGCTCAATCTCCAATAAGACTCTTGGTAGATACCGTCTAATAATCCTCTGCCTGGGAAATGAACCAAGAGATTGAAATTGAACCAATTTACGACAACACAGACCTCAGATCAATATGGTGAATCAGCACCGATAGCAGTAATATCATTTATAGACATAATTCTCTCTCTTTTTTTTTTTTGCGGTGCCAGAATAAAAAATGTGCCTCATTATTTTATTCACTGTAGCTTTATTTGCCCAAGTGACCTGCAGTGACTTCTTAACATGTTTGTATAGAATGTGAAGTTCTTACGATCCAACAGCAATAATATAGGCGATGTAATTATAGATACATTACCAGAAGAACATAAACAAGTCTATGGGTACTAAGGGATCTATTTATTATGTTTACTAAAATAATGTGAATAGGGGTGTTTGTGAAGAGACCTACAAGGTTTTTAGTTAGATTAGAGGCATCGGTGGCAGAAGATATTAATTGTACAGTAGTCCATTAGTTATGCCCAGTGCTATTTTTCAGCAGGAACCAGCAGGAACTCAGTTCCTGAACCGAAGGAACTGAAAATCTACTTTTCATAAGATAAGTTTTATTTTAAAGTCACCTGCGAGTGCCTTTGTTTCTAAATACAATATATACATCTATCTCTCCCTCCCTCTATTAAATATGTTTTTTTTTATTTAATTGATCCACCCCCAGACCTGGAGTTCCTGAACCTATTTTTCCGGAAAAACAGTACTGGTTATGCCTATGTTCATAGATAACTGTCACAAATCATGCTATTCTATGCCGCTGGCGAGTCAATTACATACTTCCCCAATCTATGCTCTGGCACCCTGGCAGAACTCCTATTTCTCAGCTTGGCTTTCCTACCACATTGATGGCTCTCTCCCCCCGGAATTATTATTGTTATTATTAATATTAACATTCATTTATATGGCACCACAAGGGTTCCACAGCGCCTGACGATAAATGAGCGAAGAACAAGAAAATAATGAATTACAGTAAAATGCAATTTAGGACAAGTACATGGCAAATAAAGACAGTTCCATCAGAGTGCATGGCCACTGATTCAATTATCAGGGTGGCAGAGATATATAGTTAAGAAAATGGGCAGGTACAGTTTATTTTAGCTTTTT
Organism: Crinia signifera; assembly: GCF_055691185.1. NCBI lineage: Eukaryota > Metazoa > Chordata > Amphibia > Anura > Myobatrachidae > Crinia > Crinia signifera. The sequence goes on from NW_028142098.1 coordinate 90,894, forward strand.
TTTGCACCGTAGTCAACTTTTCAGCGGCAGCATTGGGAGTGCGGATGTGGGCGGACGCGGGCCAGCATCATAGAGGTCCTTCCGCTCTCTGACTCCAGGGCCTGCTGAGAGCCCGCCATGTGATTTGGGAGTTTACTCCTGGCAGAGCATGTAACCCCTGGCAGAGCAGCTTAATCCCATGGCAAAGAGCATGTTAACCCCTGGCAGAGCATGTAACTCCGGGCAGAGCATGTAACTCCGGGCAGAGCATGTAACTCCGGGCAGAGCATGTGACCCCGGGCAGAGCAGGTTAATCCCATGGCAAAGAGTATGTTGACCCCTGGCAGAGCATGTGAACCCCTGGCAGAGCATGTAAACCCCTGGCAGAGCATATAACTCTGGGCTGAGCATGTAACCCCTGGCAGAGCAGGTTAATCCCATGGCAAAGAGTATGTTAACCCCTAGCAGAGCATGTTAACCCCTGGCAGAGCATGTTAATCCCTGGCAGAGCATGTAACTCCGGGTAGATGTGTAGATTCACGGCGGCACTGCCCGCGGATCGCATCGTATGCAAATTGCATGCAATGCGATTTAGCACACCCCCACTATCCACGTCAGCCCGAAGTGTGGCGTGCCACGCTTCCTGCCGACCTGTTCATACCCCCATTATCCACGTCGGCGTGCAGCAAGCCACTGAGCCCAAAGCATGGTTGAGCACAGCGAGCCCCACGAGAGGACGCGGAAAACGAGCCTGAAGCGCGTTGAGTGCAGCGAGCCCTGCGAGGGGACGGAGAAAACGAGCCCCGTGGGGGGACGCGGAATACATGGCAAGTAATACATGGCAAGTAATCCGCGTCCACTTGCCACGCTTCGGGCTCGGTGGCGCGCTGCGCTCTCCATACTTTATAAAATCTACTCCACGCTGACGTGGATAGTGGGGCTATGAACAGGTCGGGAGGACACGTACTGCATCCCCTAGTGGGGCTCGCTATGCTTCGGGCTGGCATAGATAGTGGGGGTGTGCTAAATCGCATCGCATGCGATTTGCATACAATGCGATCTGTGGGCAGTGCCGCCGTGAAACTACAAAAGTACCAAAAAAAAAAAATATATATTTTGTGTTACACTTTCTACCCCAATGAAGACCCAAATCCACCGCAGTATACAGAACTCATCAGAGTATATGTTGCAAAATGAAGCTAACGATCCCCCTACACAATTAGGGGGTATTTATTCGCCCGCCGCTATTTCTGATGGGGGAAATAGAGTCGGGAGCATATTCCATGCTGTCTTTCCCGTTTTGACGAAAACGGCCGTATCGCGACGATCCACACCAGTTTCTTGCGGACATGCCCCCTTTTCGTTGACGGACGAGAACGGGCAAGGATCACGACTGTCGGGACATGCAGACAGTCGTGACCTGTGATTGAATAACCCCTTAGTCTTAAATAACATACATTACTTGCTGAGGTTCTCAGGGCTGGGGAACCTATTCTCTGCAGTAATCACATCTACGAGATCTTATCTTCACTCCTATTACAACAGACTCCAACATTTACCATTGATCACATTTACAATGCGATCTGGGTGGAATATTACTGACCAGGATCACATTGTAAAATGCAATAATTTCACCCCAATGTATTACCGGCCAGGGGGCAGGGACAGGGCTCCGAAAAGAGCCCGTCCCTGCTATGCCAGGGGGTCTGTGCATGAGCGGTTATGCGCTGACCCCCCTCGCCGCTCGTGATTTAGCCGCAAAAATGATTTGATAAATGCGGCCCTTAATGCTTCAATTAAATCTCTAAACACAAATAGTCCATGGGCAATACATATAATTCAAATTTTATACATACATAAATATACACACACTACAAAGTTATAGCACAGGTGCAAGCTTTACAAATGAAGCCATATTCTCTATACCATAATAGCCGGTAACACACAGGGGTTATAACTTGTAGACCTCCATCAGGTAAGTCCAGTGTAGTGGATGCATTTCACTCACCCCCACTACTGAAACAGAACCAGCTGTGTATACAACAGAAATGTCAGTTTGCCAGCCACTATTGGTCTCTCAGGGTTTTCCGATTGTACTAATAGGTGGGTATATAATAACTGTATTATCATTGTCTACTGAACTAACTCATTTTAGCAATGGTTATCTGTTTGACATACCTCATGCTCTAGAACAGGGGTGTCAAACTCAAATTCATCGGGGGCCGCATCAGCAGTTTGGTCACCCTCAAAGGGCCGGTTGTATCTGTAGGACTATGTGTCCACTCTTTATTATCATAAATTATTGTCACTGCATTCAATTATTGTATACTCAGCAGTAGCATTTCCCTCCTGCTATTGCTGTGAACTGCAGTACATTAGGGCACACGCTGCCTGCACAGGGGGGCAGCACTCAGTCTTAGGGCATATGTCCTGCTTATTATCATGGGACACAGCAATTAATGATGGGCTGCAATGTACCAGTGCACACAAACACACATAGGCAGAGAGTTTGACACTTACCCGCTCTGATGCGTCCACTCCAGTCTGAGCTGCTCCACCACCAAGGACACAGCTGCGCTCTCACACAGGCGCATTTCCCCCTCCCTCCTGTGAGTAGCGCTCCTCGCACTATCTATCCAGGAGTGGGGGGCAGCGTGCTCCCGGTCACTGTGCAGTGCACACTCAGCAGTAAGTGACCTGGAGCGCACAGCAGCAGCACCATTCACCACGACGGACCTGCTCTTTCCTCTCTCTGGCTCCTATACAGCAGGTGGGAGCGGAGGAGGGGTTGACGACCGGCGGCACTGCGCTAGAGGGCAGACGTTCTCTGGCTTGTAGGCTGCCGCGCATGCACTGAAGAGGCGGCTTTCTTGTTAAAAAAAAAAAAATCGAGAATAAAAGGTTGACGGTGGCTGCACGGGCCACATGAAGAGGTCTGGCGGGCCGGATTTGGCCCGCGGGCCTTGTGTTTGACACCCCTGCTCTAGAAGAATGAGATTGCCAACTGTGAGAGAGAGACTCCGAGTAGTACTGAAGGCCACCCATTCATCAACTATCTGTTCTTCATTGAGTCTATGAATAGTACAGAGCTCAACCACTGCAAAACAGAAGGACATAAGAGAATAGGTGAGTGCACACTTACATTGTTTACTCCAAGACCTTGTTCACTTAATTCTTATTCTTAACTTATATGGCGCCACAAGGGATTTGCAGCGCCCAATTACATGAATAAGCAAAACAGCGACTTACATTGGAATACAACAGAGGACAAGTACAGGGTACATACACATAACTGCATCAGCAGAGGACACTGGAATAACTATCAGCATGGCAGAAAAGCACAGGATTTGGTGCCATCAAAGAAGGTTTAATAAGACAAGGAAATCACATGAGGGAAGAGGGCCCTGCTCCTGAGAGCTTACATTCTACATTAGTGTTGCTGTTCATGTGTCACTGTACACCGCGCCGACTGCGTGGCTGTGTTGCTACTGGTCCTGCCTGTGCACCGAGGGCAGGCTGCTGCTATTACAGCCTCCAAGGTCCTTCAGATAAGGTTTGAGAAATGTTGGGACATGATTGGTAAATGCTGGTGGGTACAGGTGTTTTTTTTATTAGAGATGTGCAGATCCGGATTTACCCTGATCTCAAAACGAGATCTTATTGGCTATCCGGCTGTCACATGTCTTGGAGCCAAACATGTGACAGCTGATAGCCAATAAGATCCAGTTTTGAGATCCGGATCTGCACATCCCTAATTTGTATGAGGAGCTACAGTAGTTAGGAAAAAGAAGAAAAATAGACTCTCACTTTTTTGGGGCACTCTTTAGCTGAGATTACATATAGTAATCGGTTATAAACATCCACCGGGATGTTTTACATATCAGGTATAGATTTGGGGTGGGGTGTCTTGGTACAAGCTCAGAAATGACACTCGCCATTATGACGACTCCTTAGTTGGAGCCCTTCTATGGGGACAGAGTCCTTAACTGGGACTGTGTTGGCATTTGAGGTGCTAGTCACACATAGAGAACGAATGTGTGACTAGCACCTCAACTGCCAACACAGTCCCAAAAATAGTGATCAGGCAAAAGACATTATTTCCAGAAAATTGTTTGGGGTGAGCCAGGTCGATGCCACCCAGCAGCCATTGACAGCCTTGGTGGCTCTCCTCTCCAAGCACCGGCCACTGGCGATTTCATCAAGCCGGCAGTAAGTGGAGTCAGGCTGCCAGTCTGAAAGGGGTCTCAGCCAGGTGGCACCCAGGATGTACCCATGCACAAAATCCCAGGAATGACCCAGCTTTGCAATGCCAAAGGGGTATAAAGCAAATGAGAAAGGTAAGGAGTTCCCATTAAAATTCTACATATTATTTATACTTCATAAAGGTTCATTACCTGGTAACACACACCACAGAATAATGTAGCTGCAAAATGCAGAACAGTGACAAAAGAATATATATGCTAAGCCACAAGGTGGACACAGAGCTAGATGTGAAATGTGCACCAATTTAAATTTATTGTATACTAGAGTACGTGTACACTAGCAATGGGAATTATATTAATTGGGGAACGGTTATTAAAAAAAGCAAAGTTATCCAACCTTCACTATGTAATCTGTACATACCAAAAAAAGGCATTTGGATAAAATCTAGTGGAAAATAGTCCAGAGAAAGCATACATAGATGAGATAATGAAAACATAAGAATCAGCCTCTTAAACTCCCTTCCCAGAATGTGCCGCGAGATAAAGTGCAATATGTTTAGACACACTGCCCCGGGCACAACTGAAAGAGGGAAAGAAAGAGTACCAAAAATCGGGCGCACAATAACTGATATAATTATATGTTATTATTATTATTAAAGCGCCACCTGCAGCTCTCAAATGAGGACCTCTGTGTTCCTCAATGATACTCAAATGCAAGAAATAAATAAATATATATTCAATATTTAGAGAGCGCACATGTGACACTAGATTTTTACTAATTTGAAAAATGTATTAATATACAACACACTAAAAAAATTACAATATATGCATATAACATCAGATGATACTGATAGTAAAAAAGTATAAAAAAACAGAGGATACATTTTCAATAGCTTTCAATAATTAGTAAACTCATTAGCCCAATTCACCCTAGACTTAATATGTGAAAAGTTATAACTTGCATACACACTCTCCAATTTTTGGATGTAGTTTTATAAACATCCAGACTCTAATCCTTTTGGTGGTGAAAAAAGAATCCAGATGATCCTGTTTTTATATATCTATAGAGAGGCAGCTTGGTTCGATGTTTATTTAGTAGCCATAATGACGTTCTTGGGTTAATTACTGAAAGGTTGATTTTTGCCAATGAAATCAATTCTGATTAGAATAGGTCACCACTGTGTCTTTGCCACAATTAATAGCCTCTTTTTTAAATTACCAGTTCCAATGGTATTATAAGGGACAATCCAGGGCAATGTTAATAGCAGATTAGGAATACTTGCATATCCTGGCTGCTGTTCACAAAAACTGACCGCAGTTTGAGACCAGCTCACTGCGTCAGCGAGCCGCCTGCACACACTCAGCCAGGGGCGGACACTCCGAAAGATCAGAATTATGGCCAATGCTTATATGTCCTCCTTAACTCCCGATGAAGGAAGCCGGTAGTACACTGCACATCCGTCCGGTTTCAAGGTGGACAACCACAGACTAACAAAGTCCACTGTTACATCAGGTAACTAGCCTGGCAAGGAGAGGTGTCTTAACGCATTTCTCTGTCCTATGGATATGACGGTTTCCTCAGAAGATAACCTCCCAACCTACAATGGTCATTTTTAAAGGGCTGTTCACCAATCAGGATGAGTGATTATAAAAACACCTGTGTCTTGTTTAAATCAGCTCAAGGTTAGCATAACGAATATCCACACAGGTATACACACTAATAATATCAATCATATATAACCAATTATTCATGTCTACAATGGCAAGCCTTTAGCAACAAAGTTACAAAAGAAGGAAGAATTTTGCGCGGAAGAAATATAGATACATACAAAGTAAAAACAGTTACTACACAAATGTATATAAAAGGAACATTAGAAACATGTTTGCATTGCTCATAGTTTACAGATTAACAATGCAAGTATTGCGGCTTCTAGCATACATTTCAATATAACTCATGTGGTGCACCACACAGAGCAGCAATAACACAAGTCTGGGATGCCGAGTTCGACTCCAGTCAGAGACACTTATTGTTTTTTTGTTTTGTTTTTTTATTCATGATTAATTATTTTTTTAATGTTTTTTTTTTATTATTTTTACTATTCTAGATCTATATTTTTGCTAAATTATTAGATTTATTTATTTATTTACCTCATCTAATATTGATAGATATTATTTAAATAGCCAGATATATCACCTAAATTGCGATATAATAAATACAAAATGGGAATTTTTTCTGCTCCAATGTATGTCACATATAATTCAATAAAGAACCAGACAGATCCAAATTCACAAACTGACTATGCAGAAAACATCTACTCCAACTAACTAGATATATTTTCTCAAAATGTTACTAAAAAAAGATAAATAGGTACATAGAGAATGAAAGGAAAACAAAGATATTATTTCCCCTCTTTCCTCCATAAACACATATAAAGAGTTATTTGACCTATTCCTTAATGCAAATACAGATATAAGTAACACATACTTTGTTTCCCCCCCACCCTACATGTGTGGCCTTTATGGCACATCACACAAGGCTTTGGGAGAAAATATCTGCAGATGGGTAGAGAATTTGCTGTGTAATAGAGAACAAAGGGCCTTATTCTGGTCGATGCGTTAATTTCCGAATTCTTTTGTTGGTGTTTTTTAGCAGTCTGCGCGGATTCAGTACTGAATCCCGGCGGTCGGGATCCCGGCATTCAGAATCCCGACGCCGGAATCCCGACAGCCAAAATGCCGACAAGGGGGGGACGTGGATCGCCCCCCCTTGCGGGCTCGCTGCGCTCGCCACGCAGCGGGCCCGGTGCCTCGCTACGCTCGGCACACTAATTTATTCTCCCTCCAGGGGTGTCGTGGACACCCACGGAGGGAGAATATGTCGGTATTTCGGCGGTCGGGATTCCGGCGTAGGGATTCTGAACGCCGGGATCCCGACCGCCGGGATATTAACTGCATTCCGTCTGCGCATGCGTGGGCAACGCTATGCGCATGTGCCACGCACGGTCTCCTTACTCGTTCTCACTAATACCATACAGAAATGTGCACCGCATTCACTCGTGAAATATGGGCGTATTATGGGCGTCATTCAGACAGGGGCGTAGTTTCAAAGTGGGCTAAACTGGGCGTAAACATGGGCGTACACGAGGGAGTGCACTAATTCTGGTAGACGTGCATTCGGACAGAACACCGACTGCAAACGAACCAACAGCCAGGAAATATGTGGTCTTCATAAGCAAGTTTCACTTTGCGGACACCACTCCGTCATGCGCTAGGCATTCGGATCGCCCAATTAGTACGACCGCACCTGAACCACAGTAGGCTGAACACAATACAATCCACTCCTCTACTCATTAATTACACTCTTTTCATTGCTTCAATTGGAACCATTGCAGCCTAAATGGACCATTACTAAACACACAAATATATGCTGAAAGCACGGCTCTGTGAAGGGTAATGTTAAGATGTAGATAGTGTGTTGGTGTGTATGTGTGTGTTTGCATTTGAAGAATAATTTATGATACATGCATACATAACACATGGGCGTAAAGGGGCAAGAAAGAATGTTTGGAACTTTGCATGATGTAAGGGTTAATCTAAAGTGGTAGTAATGTGTTTAATGATCAATTCGAAAAATAATAGATGACCATTAAAAACAATCCCTTTTTAATAAGGTAGCCTAATTTCATAAGTATGTCATGTGTGTGATGTATGAGTTCCGATGATAGTAGTATGTTTTGCGGAAATACACCACATCGGTGCGTACGGGCAGGTTCCCGTCCGTTCTGACACTGTAAGACCGTGCAGACGCTGTAAGACCTTGCAGAATATGTGTGTGTCCACCGCACACGCAAGGTTTGGATGTCGTCCGTAAATACGCCCTCTTCTTAAAGAGTGAGTCCGTCCGAATGCGGAGGACCGGTGGGCGTTTCTTCGTGCGATGTCCGCACAGCGTGGCGTGCGGTCCGCTCCGAAAGAATTCGGGAAAGTACGCACCAACCAGAATAACCTCCATAGAGTGGTTGTAAACAGTGCAGTATCAGATACGGAGTGGAGTGCCACAGGGTTTGGTTTTAGGGCCCATATTATTTAACATTTTTATTAACGATATTGGGATAGGGTTACTCAGCAATGTATCCATCTTTGCGAATGATACAAAACTTAGCAAAGTTATCAAATCGTCAGAAGATGTCACCACGCTTCAAAAGGATCTTGCAAATCTAGAGGAGTGGGCTAAAAAGAGGAAGATGAGGTTCAATATAGATAAATGTAAGGTTATGCACCTTGGGAGACACAACCAGTGTGCTAGTTATTTTAACCTTAGCAGGAGGGAACTGGGTAAGTCAGTACTCGAAAAGGATCTGGGAGTCCAAATAGACAGCAAACTCGGGTGTAGTGCCCAATGTAATGTAGCAACAAAAAAGGCCAACACAATTTTAGCATACATTAAAAGGGGCATGGAAACTAGGGACTCAAGGGTAATTATGCCACTGTATAAAGCATCGAATACGGAGTACAATTCTGGGCCCCTCACTATAAAAAGGAAATCATAGAATTAGAAAACAATCCAAAGACGAGCAACAAAGCTTATTAGGGAAATGGAGAAATTAAGCTACGAGGAGAGATTAAACAATTTGGGACTATTTACATTAGAGAAGAGACGTTTAAGGGGGGACATGCTCAACATGTACAAATATATCAGGGGCCAATATAAGGACCTGTCAAACACCCTTTTTTCTTCTAGAAAGGAATCTAGGACGCAAGGGCACGAGTATAAAAAGATTTTGTTCAGCTAGAAGAAAAAAATTCTTTAGGGTCAGAGCAGTCAAACTCTGGAACTCTCTTCCTGGAGAAGTGGTGTCGGCTGATTCAATAAAGGTTGAACTAGATGGACGCAAGTCTTTTTCAGCCTTAACTACTATGTAACTTTGTAGCTATGTAAGGCGAAAACACAACAACCCCAAAACAATGGGCTCATGTCCCACACAAACAACCCCAGTCAACAGTTGATCCACTTTACATTCATTGTTTAATCAATTATTTTAAAAATGCCTCTACAGTATTCTAGAAAATAGTCGACCTATACATATATTTATTTATTTTGTTTTATTATGTTTGATTAGCAAAAAAGATATTAATTCCCAAGGTTATTCAGTTCAATTGACTCATGGGGTGACATTCTATGGGATGCGATTTGCGTTTTTTGGCGTTAATTAGACAACAAAATGACGACATCGCATTTTCCCGTCAAATCGCCAATTTAATGGGATGCGCTAAGGGACTGAAATCGCATATTATGTGCGTTAAGGTATGTGGACCAAAAGTGCGAGATTAATTCGCATTTTTATCGCATCCAGATGTTTTTGTACAGAAAAGTATACAACTCGCTTATTTAATGCAATGCGCATTTGCAAATCGCACTTTTTAGGTGTCTAATTATCGCACTTATTTCAGACCAGGTTCTGTTTGGTGATTTGGCCCAGAACTCATTTTGGTCAAGTGCACACATGGTTAATTTCACCACAGGTGCCCTCATTTTCACTCACAAACACCCCTACATAAACCCCAACATCATTTAGGACACCTGTGAGGGTTTCAAACATGGAGATTTTGCAGACTATTTTGGAGTTGCTTATCTGTGATGTGGCCCATTTGGAGGAGCTGCGCAGGAGGGAGGAAGCTGCGCAACAGATCCTGGTAGCCCCCCGACTACTGCGTACCCCACGTATGTATCGTGCTCGCCTGTACCTGGACTCCCTCTCGGATCAACAGGTTGTGGGGATGTTTAGGCTGAACCGCATTAACCTGTTGGACTTATATGAGCAGGTGAGAGATGATTTGGACCCTTTTGGGGGAGCCAACTATGCAGTGTCTGGCCAGCACAAATTAATGTGTGCCCTCTACTATTTGGCCACAGGCTCCACTCAGTCTGTGACCTCATGGGCCTTGGGGGTATCACAGGCCACTTTCTCTAAGCATTTTACTCAAGTGTTAATTGCTATAAAGAAGTTGTGGCGGACATACATCAGCAGCCGTTACTTTTCTGGTAAGCACATGTGCCCTGTACTCCAAAATGTACCTGTGGTGTAAGTGTACTCATAAACAAATTATTGACCAATACCATCTGTTTCCACCCACATTTAACCTAATACACAGTGCCCAACGGATGCACATGGTGGTGCTGACCTATCCCTTGCTGGTATCTAGCTTGTAAGTACATTTGATACATGTATGAATGAAGTTTGCAGTCAAACATGGCCCACTGGTGTTGTGGAACTACATGTGCCAGCATGCCCTGACACCCTACAACCATTACAGTCCAAACCATGAGTGTCAGAGCCTGCTGGAATATGTAGATCCACAACCTTTGCCAGCCAAGGAGTTACCCCACACTACTTTAGTGCAATCCCATTGTCATATACCATTACAATATGTTATAATTCACACATTAATTGGTTTTTAGAAAAAGACACAAACACAATGGTATGCGGTTAGACATTTTTACTTCTGTCTTCTTTTTTAGAAGTTACACAGAGAGAGAGGGTGCAAATGCACTATGCTATCATTACATAATATATAATAAGAGGTTGTTGGTATATCATTGGCCAGTGATATTGGCCTGCCCACCAATCGTCCAGGTCACCTCTTGTCGAGCAGGTCCCTAACACTCTGGGGTCACCACCTGGGACGCAGGGAACCACGAAACACGATCCAGCTAAGGACCCCCCAAGGGCATCACAATAAAGAATAGGGGTAGTAAAGTGGTGAAATTATACTAAATGTTTGAAGGTAGAGAGTATGTGAAATAAAAAGTGCATACATAAATAATAGACATACAGGATATAAAAAGTGACTGTGTATTTAAGTTGTGATGCCCTGAGACAGTCCAGCCAGAGCAGCCCGGGGCCCCCACGCCCAGACGCCAACCCCAAATTTTCTGACACTATGCACAAATAAATAGGACTTACTTGGTATTATGCCTCTGTCTCAGTGCAGTCCATGCTGGTTCCCTGCTTAAAAACATAGATGGTGGTGGGGGAGGGGTGCTAATCCAGAGTGAGGCATTCTCAAACCTCAGGTGTGTATTGCTACACAGATATATGGTAGGGGGAATTGGCTCTAAATTGCACACCCTCAGTAATGAAAGGTGCCATCTGCTGAGAATAAAATGGGTTACACAGAGAGAGAGGGTGCAAATGCACTATGCTATCATTACATAATATATAATAAGAGGTTGTTGGTATATCATTGGCCAGTGATATTGGCCTGCCCACCAATCGTCCAGGTCACCTCTTGTCGAGCAGGTCCCTAACAGGTTGTGGGGATGGTTACGCTGAACCCCATTAACCTGTTGTACTTATATGAGCAGGTGAGAGATGATTTGGACCCTTTTGGGGGAGGCAACTATGCAGTGTCTGGCCAGCACAAATTAATGTGTGCCCTCTACTATTTGGCCACATGCTCCACTCAGTCTGTGACCTCATGGGCCTTGGGGGCAGGGCCGGTGCTAGGGTGTCCGGCGCCTTCCTGCAAACCATCAAATTTGCGCCCTTTCACATTGCCATTGCAACAAGCTGCAGCCTGATTGTGGGAGCATATGCAACATGTGATCCTATGGAGGATCTCGGGTGCATGTACATGTATGCATACACCATCTCAGTGCTGTGTCCGCCAAATGTTGCAGGCACTAAAGGTGCCCATACACGCTGCGAGAATTGCATATGTTATGGGCTAGATCGCATCACACGGCATGCATGCAATGTGTGTGCGATGTGATCCGAAAGCAGTACAAAAAGTATGTGCAGCACATACTTTTTGTACTGTGTGATGCGATGCCCACGGGAGCGAACATCGCACTGCATGCTGCTATTGCAGCGTGTATTGCCACCTTTAGGCACATAAACCAGCCCATTATTTAAAAAGTATCAAAATTAATATTAAAAAATCTACAATTATTAAAACATTTGTTATAAACATGTATAATAAAAGACTCACAGTATTTTGCTGTTTAACTCTTGTGCAGTCCCTCCCCTTCTATCTGCATAAACAGGACGCTGAGGACGCCATTAAAACCCTCTCGTGACTGAGGTGGAATGGAGGGGAGAGAAGGAGGAGATGGAAGAAGAGGGGAGGAGATAGAGGGGGTGGAGTGTTGAGGACTGGCAGTGGCACTGGCACAGCACACTGAGAAAAGGGAAGGAAGGGGAGGCGGCGCTGCTGCCTGTTCATCATTTGATTGACAGCTGACAGGCGCAGGGAGCAATGGGTAGGGGCGGATCTGGACATGACATGTCATCCAGGCATTCACAGACAGTGCTACATGCCTCAGCGCAAGTGTCTGTGAGGAAGAGGGGGCAGGTCACAAGAGGAGGACAGCGTGTGCGCGGTGCAGGGAGCTGCTCAGCCTCTCCATACTGCCGCCCGCTGTCAGACAGGCATTGCGGGCGGCTTGCAGGCAGTGTGCACTCGCAGTGCAGGGAGCAGCTCTTTATACTGCCGCCTGCGGGCGCCGTGTAGGAGGCAGTGACAGTGAGGGCTGAGGCAGCTTTAGCAGAGCAGGGAGGGAGTCAGCGCCTTTTCAGCATGGCGCCTCCCTGCTTTGCAGGAGCTGCTGAGTGGGTAGCGCCGGCCCTGCTTGGGGGTATCACAGGCAACTTTCTCTAAGCATTTTACTCAAGTGTTACTTGCTATAAAGAAGTTGTGGCGGACATACATCAGCAGCCGTTACTTTTCTGGTAAACCCATGTGCCCTGTACTCCAAAATGTACCTGTGTTGTAAGTGTACTCATAAACAAATTATTGACCAATACCACCTGTTTCCACCCACATTTAACCTAATACACAGTGCCCAACGGATGCACATGGTGGTGCTGACCTATCCCTTGCTGGTATCTAGCTTGTAAGTACATTTGATACATGTATGAATGAAGTTTGCAGTCAAACATGGCTCACTGGTGTTGTGGAACTACATGTGCCAGCATGCCCTGACACACTACAACCATTACAGTCCAAACCATGAGTGTCAGAGCCTGCTGGAATATGTAGATCCACAACCTTTGCCAGCCAAGGAGTTACCCCACACTACTTTAGTGCAATCCCATTGTCATATACCATTACAATATGTTATAATTCACACATTAATTGGTTTTTAGAAAAAGACACAAACACAATGGTATGCGGTTAGACATTTTTACTTCTGTCTTCTTTTTTTAGAAGCAATCTGCATTTTGGCAGGTGAAAAATAACAACTGTGGGGGCATGTTACAAGATGTTTGGGATTTGACAAAATTAACAAACATATATATCAGCTACCTTCTCCCAGCATCAGGGACCCCTACACCACTTCTAGACCCTGCACCAAGCCCAACACTCGGGGTGGGGAAGTGGGGGAGCCACTTATTGGGTTGCTGGATACACTGCTGAGGGTTGATGCTGCGCCACCTTCCACATTGGCTTCCTGCTGCTGTATTTGGGCCTGCATAGCTAGTAAGGCATTGGTCTGCGCTGTGCATGATTTGGTTAGTGCTGTGATACTTTGCGCCAGGCTGCCAATATGCCTATTCTGTTCCGTTACAGCAGCAGTTTGTTCTGCAAAACGGGTGTCAATGCTGTTAGCACATGAGTGCCTACACGTACCCGTACACTACGTGCAATTTTGCGTAACTGAAGGAAGGTGTCACGCATGTACCCCTGGATGTTACCTATTTGGAGGCTTTGGGAGGCCATGAATTCTAACTGTTTGTCCTTGAAATTAACCAAGGAGTTAGCTACTTGGGAAGCAGAAGCTGCTGTATGGGGTGTGTGGGGGTGGGTGGGTTGGGAGACACCCCACTTGGGGGAAGATCACTCTGTGACGAGGTCTGTATTTCTTCCTCTGCCGCAAAGGTGTCGACCGGATCAAGAATGATGTCCATTTCGTCTAAGACCAGTATTGAAGAATCTGTTTGGTTGGACCCTAGTTGTATAGCACCTGTGGATACAGATGAAGAGGTAAGTACTGATGCATATATTGGCCACACTGTCGTCTATACTGTTTTACATAGGGCTTGAGATGCTGGACGCACATACCTAGGGGTGTTATGTACTTACACATGTACCCCGATACATCATGTAACATTGACATGAATAATATGTCACATGCCTAGCTCAGATGACATTCATTTCCGTTGCAATGTAGCAGCAGGAGATGAATGTAGTGTGAGATATTGTTCATGTGACATGCGTGTGTGTACTGTATGTGTAATGGCGTTTTTTTGGATCATTTACCTGCTTCCGCAGATTCTGCAGCAACGGGCCTTCTGGTCTTGGATGCCGCAGCACTTCGGGATGGACAATCTGTGCAAGGAAAGATGGGCAGGGATTATGGACCTTGCTATGGCTAAGCATTTTCTGCAAACATGCATTGAAATGACAATAATGGACAATACCCTTTGGATAAGGACTGCATTATTTCTTCACCACCTTTTTTTTTGGTTTAAAGCCAAAGATTTTTTTTTAAGATTATTATTAAACAATTGTACACATGACAACTATTGGATAATCTGTGGTATGTAGGCATGGCAGCTAAACCACCAGTACACCTCTGGGTTTTTGGCCACATACATGTTAGGCTGCTAGAAAGAATGTTACAGTGTTAATCAATATGAGCAGTTGTGGAACTACAAGGCCCAGCATTATGAGCAATTTAAAAGTAGGAGCATGCAATTTCTTGTGCATGACCTTGCTGGGCTATGTAGTTCCACAGCAGCACTTTACTTAGCATAACAATACAAGTGAACATTACAGTTCTAATACATTGGCATGTATGTTTAAGATTGCATGGGGTCACACTTACCAGCTCTGGATGGCGTTTGCGGCCTATCGGAATCCGCCACGTGCATGCCAGGCAGGACCTCAGGGGGTATGATGCGCTTCAGCTTCACCTCATATGAATTGTAGCACTCAGTGGTGGGGCTTCCTCCTCCAGTCTTGGTGGCCTCCTCCAACTCCATGGCCATTTTATTTTTCAACTGCCTTTTGATGTCGTTAAATCTCTTTTTAACATTGCGGACCAGGCGCTTGTGCTGACTGACAGCGTTCACCGCCTGGGTGATGTCCTTCCACATAGCCCTTTTGCGCTGTGCAGTGGTCTTGTGGTGAGATTTGCCAAGCAAACGGTCAAACACTGGCAGGATAGCCCGGACAAGTGATGCATTTTCCTCATATGAAAAGCGGACCTTTCGGCCACTTTTGGTGCGGCCAGCTTCCACCTCCTCCTCCTTATTTTCAACTCCAGCCATGTACCCCTCCTCCTCCATGCCAGTGTCTTCCTCCTCCTCACCACCATCTTCCTCCACCTCTGACATGTGGCCCTCCTGCAGCTGGTGTGGGGTATGGTCAAGGTCCTGGCTGTAGGATGGGGATGCCAGCGGATCCTCCACCTCCTCCTGCTGGGACTGGACGCCCAGGGCCTGGTGTGCGGCTGCCCTTGCTGTGGCCATGCTGCCTGCCACACTGCTGGCTCTCCCACTTGTCTGGCTGCTGCCACTGGTCCCTCTGCCACTGCTCCCTCTGCCACTACTCCCTCTGCCACTCCTCACTCTGCCACCAACACCTCTTCCTGTACTCACACTGCCACTGCTCCTCTCCATGCTCCTTACTTCCTATCAAAAAGTGAAATGGCGCCAATGCCCCTTTATATAGGGGGTGTGATGCATAATGGAGGGGACACAGGTGAGCCAATAGGTTGGGGGGTTCTTAGTGATGCGGAGACAGTTTTGTAAATCGCACTCCGGTTGGTCCAAAACTCGCACATGACCGGCGGAAGAACTCGCACTTTTTTGTTACTTAAAATCGCACCACTTCGCCGCAAATCGCACCTCTTCGCACTTTTCAGCCTCCAATGCGCATCACATTAAATATGCGAATTATGACTGAAAAGTGAGATTTAAAAAAGTGCGAATAGCGGCGATGTGGTGCGCTAAAAAAACATGCGCATTTATCTCAAAGCATAGAATGTCACCCGTAGAGTCCAAGGGGAGAACCCAGGGAGAAAATCCAGAATGCCTCCCTTTTACATAAAATGGAAAAACGATCTCCTCCCCTTTTTGAAATGGGTATACCTTCAATTGCTTGTAACTTGAGAACTTCTACGTTACCTTGATGTCTCTCTTTAACATGTCTAGAAATACTGGGTGAGATTTAATAGAATGAGAGATTTAATAAGATGAGAGATTCAGAAAGTGAGAGATTTGGTAAGAAATCTCCAGTTGTTTTAAAGCAGCAATCATTTACACTGCAAAATCAAACTGGTTTTGCAGTGTAAATGATTGCCCCTTTAAAAAATCTTACCAAATCTCTCACTTTCTGAATCTCTCATCCTATTAAATCTCACCCCATATGTGAAAAGTTATAACTTGCATACACACTCTCCAATTTTGGGATGTTGTTCTATAACCCCCCCCCCCCCCCCCCCCCCCTCTAACTTTGAAAAACAGGCCAATAGCCTAATTCTGTCCTTTTTAGATCAGGGTTATCCGTTTGAGATTCTCATGTCTGCAATGGAGGAGGTAAAGAAAGTTGAGAGTCTTTATTTGTAAGTATCACCAAAAAATACAATGATCTTTTCTCCTGACACTACTGAGACTAATAATGATTTTAATTTTAAACCGTTGTTCATTTCCAAATACAACTCCCATTCAAATGAAATTAAGAAGATTATTAACAAAAATTACAAGATTTTGAAAACTGACAAACAACTAGCATCTGTTTTAGAAGAAAAACCAAAAATGGTGTTCAAGAAAAATCTGAACCTAAAAAATACACTTGCCCCTAGCCATTTTAAACAAACAGATGAGGTTCCTGGTAGTAAATTTCAAATAGGCCAGTATTCAATGCCTCAGATTCGCCGTAGTTTACAGTGAATCTGGCATTTATCCGGGCTTACAGCAAATTTTTCCTCCAAAGTAATGATTCTCCCTATTCAATGGAGACAATTCACTGCAAGTGAACAGCAAATGATTGCCGATTCGCCGTGTGCGAATCGGCACCGCAAATCCGCCGGTGGTTTTCAATGGGGTTTTTAGTCAAATTCGCAGAGAGTGTATTCAATGCTCAAATGGAGAACTGTTTTCTCCAGTGATTTTCGCCATGATTCACTGTTTTGCATTCTTCATCTTTTTAAGGTAAACTGGAATGTGATCTTTAAAAAAAGTTTTTTTAATTTTTTTGGTGTCAGAAAATCTGAATTTTTTTCTGTGAAGGGGCATGCTATTTTTATTCATGTGCTTGCAGCAAATGAATATATTTTGAATGAAAAATTTTTTTTTTTACAATTCGCCAGCAGAGGGCCGGGAGCCGAGAGCCGCTCATTAGATATTCATATATTCACTGCTCCCGATCATTACATATGCACGATCAGGAGCAGTGCAAGCGTCTCCCTACCCGCGTCCCCTGCTAGCTCTCCCTGGGGGCAGCTTCTGTTGCCTGTGTCCCCGGGAGCCCTGCTTCTGCCCCACAGTATACGGCGCAGGCAGGGAGGCTTCCATCTCCCTGCCTGCCGCCATCCCCCAGCACCGTTTGCTGCAGGGGTTAAGAATCGCCATCAGGGGCAGCGAGCCCCTGCGGCATTGAATACGGTGACGGGGAGGGCTGTCAGCGAATGCTCCAGTCCTCCGGAACACGGTGACCGGAACACATGCCGAGTCTTCTCATTGAATACTGCCCTTAGTTGGATGTTATAAGTGTGGCAGGAATAAATGCATTACATGTAGATTTCTGGTAGATAAGAGCACACAGTTTTCCTCCTCTTCAAACAACTCCACTTATCAGATAAAAAGTTTTCGAAACTGTGCTTCAACTTATGTGATTTATTTAATCACATGTGAGTGTAGTTTACAGCACGTTGTACGTACGACTCGATCTTTGAATACAAGGTTTCTTGAACCAAGTTCTGAATCAAGTAAAATCACACAAAGGGTGAGATTTAATAGGATGAGAGATTCAGAAAGTGAGAGATTTGGGAAGAAATCTCCAGTTTTTTTTTAAAGCAGCAATCATTTACACTGCAAACCAGTTTGATTTTGAAGTGTAAATGATTGCAGCTTTAAAAAAACTGGAGATTTCTTCCCAAATCTCTCACTTTCTTAATCTCTCATCCTATTAAATCTCACCCAATGTGTCACATGTGCGCTCTCTAAATGTTGTATATATATTTCTTTCTTATAATTGAGATAATGCTGAGTATGTTAGATGGGCACGATTCCAAGTCATACCCCTTTTCCATTTAAATCCCAGTCATACTCAGGTTCTGGAATACTGCACGGTACTTGTGTATTATCACAGCGCCCGATTTTACTACGTATGCAAACGTAGTGAAATTGCATCGTATCGCATGCCATTATTGTATGGCATGCGTTGCGATTTTACCTGTTATAATGGCATTTAATGTACTATAGCATTAAATTACATATAATGTAATTTATTTAGGCCCCCCTCCCCTGCATCCACATCATCCCGAAGTGTGACGAGTGCAGCGAGCCCCGTGAGGGGTGGCATAACGTGTCCGGACGACCTTTTCATACCCCCACTATCCACGTCGGCATGGAGTTGATTTTAGATAGTGTGGCGAGCCACCGAGCCCGAAGCGTGGGGCTCACCACGCTTCGGGCTCGGTGCCTCACTGCGCTCGCCACACTATATAACATCAACTCCACGCCGACATGGATAGTGGGGGTATGAAAAGGTCAGGTGGACGCAAAACGCCGCCCCGCGAGGGGCTCGCTGCGCTTGCCACGCTTCGCGATGACGTGTATAGTGTGGGGGGGGGGCAGTGTTCCCTCTAAGCTGTGCGCACACACAACTCGCTGAGTGCGCGCACAGACATTACAACAGAGCGCACAAAGCAGCAATGATCCCTTTTTGCAGTTGTGGAATCAATGCGTGTTTCACAGATTAACTATATTGTTTGACACAATTGCTGAATGTCGTTTTCCAGTTTTATATATAAGTGACGCACAAATATATAAATTTCCTTCTAAAGGGGGGGGGGGGGCTAAATAAATGACATTATATGACATTTCATTGTATAGCACATTAAATGCCATTATATGTCCAATCTGCACCGATATCTGATCGCATCGCATGCCAAACAATAATGGCATGCGATGCGATTTTTTATCGGACCCGATTTTTGTAATGTATTCACTAACAGAGACCAGTAAATACATTAGATAGGAAAATCGCATCGCATTGCATGCCATACAATAATGGCATGAGATGCAATTTCACTACCCTGAATAGCTCACTACGCAAATGCAGTAGCGGGCGCCGTGATATTACACAAGTACCCACTGCTCCTTTGACCCAGGTTGACTCTAGGGATGGACATTGGAATGCGATGGTTTTAAACCATCAATGTATTTGATTAGATGTTGGTGTTTTTACAATTCAATGGCACCATTATGACATTTGCCACCATCTAGTTCGGTGTCTAAAGATAATCGACCACATCTAGATCGACAGTAACGAAAGTTAGATGCCAGCATTTTTACATTTTGGTGCTGAATGTCAACTCAGGACGACCATGCTCCCGTTGCTCTGTCGCTGGTGTCTAACATTCATTACTGTCAATCTACATGCGGTAGACTATCTTTAGGTGTCTAACTAGATGGGCTGACTTAAGCTGTGTACACATGGAGCAATATGATCGCTGGCAATATATTGCTCAGCAATCATATTACTCAGTGTCCCGTTTTCATCAGCGACCAGAGATGGTCACTGATAAATATGACAAACTACCGGAAGAAGAGGCAGGGGGAGTAGCTGGTCAGAGGAGCATGCTCCGCCAACCAGCAACCATTAGGGTGCTGAAAATGGGAGCGCGCACCTGGCGATTTATCATCGGTGCACACTCCAATCGCTGGCAATATGGTCGCTCAGCGACCATATTGCCAAAGATTATAGCCTGTGTGTACGCACCTTTAAAGTGGTCGACATGGGCAATATGCACACAGCATTAGTGTATAATAAGTCCATCTGACATCTCATACAAAGCCACGGCGCAGACGTCAGGAATGATGCTTGTTGCATGTAAACTGTTTCTTACACTTCTCTCGAACATCCTCATCCTCAATTGTAACATCAAACTCGTTCAGCCCGTTCTCAATGTTCTCCAGTGACACTGGCATGGTGACACCACAAATAATCCGGGGGAATAAATCTCCGGAGTGCAGAAACAAAGAGCAGCTGTCACATAAGTATAGAGCTACATTATCTGTGGAATATCCTGATCCTAGTCCTCCCCATACAGAAGCAGAATCATCTGCTCTGTACAGGATCCCCAACCCGGAACACAACAATAGAGATTCAATCAGATCACCGACCTAAGATGCTGCTGGAAGTGGGACTGCAGAGATCAGCATTGATTCTAGGAGCCCTCTCACGGTATAGCTCTTCTCGCCGCAAAGAAGTGATACTCGGGAACCAACTGCGCGCATACATGAAATAAGGGGATTTTTGTAAGAACTTACCGTTCGAACCCCTTTCTCTGAGTCCAGTCCGGTGACACAGCTCCACCTTGGGATGTAGGAGGGTCTGCAGGAGCCAAGGCACCTATTCTGGAAAGCTTTTCCTCTGGACGCAGGCTCCTCCCCTTCCGGATCCCATCATGCTTCAGCTCAACTTAAAAAGCACACTAGGATACACAACTCAGTACAATGCCCGACATCTTATATGCACAATCATATAACCATAACATTATACACATGAACGGTATGACTTACTGAGCGTAAGGGAGGTATCGCTGTGTCACCGGACTGGACTCAGAGAAAGGGGTTCGAACAGTAAGTTCTTACAAAAATACCCTGTTCTCTTTCGTCCAGTCCTGTGACACAGCTCCACCTTAGGACGTATTATGGGAGGGTACGCTCAGACTGCCAGTTCTCATCACTGCCCGTCCGAATGAAGCGTCTTCCAACGCGAACTCATGGAACCTGTAAAATTTGGTAAAGGTGTGAACAGAGGACCAGGTGGCAGCCCTGCACAACTGCTCCGCTGTAGCTCCATGACGCACAGCCTGTGAGGAAGCAACTGACCTGGTGGTGTGTACATTAATTCGAGAAGGAACAGGTCTACCTACCTTGGTATAAGCAAAAGCAATCACTGACCTTAGCCACCTGGAAATGGTCTGCTTAGAAGCAGGCCAACCTCTCTTATGGGCCCCATACATCAGCAATCACAATTAATGGATTTCCAGATCCAGGGATTTTTTGGCCAGATAAATGAATTTTACAATCTATCTGACTTTGCCCACACATTACAGATTTATTTCAGTGATCGGCAGATTTTTCCATCTAAAGATTGCATCTTCATATCTGGAAATTGCCCAATCGATTGCTGTTCATAATGTAAATAGATGAAGAAGACGAATTGGGAATGCCCATACATATAAAAAAGATCTGCAGATAATACCAGATTATTAAACATGTTTAAAAATCTGATTAAGCAATCGATTGGCGATTTTGATTGGGATTGCCAAAAGGGAGAGCCCACACATCTAAAATTAATTGTGGCAATCATCTCCATATCTGAAAATTGTCACAATTAATTGCTGATGTATGGGGCCCATAATGCACATCATACAGAACCAACAACAGATTTGATTTGCGGATGTCCTTTACCCTTTTCACGTAAATTCGCAAGGCGCGAACTACGTCCAACTTCCTTAATTTGTCCCTATTTTTAGCCCATTCTGGAGGGGAAAACACTGGTAGCACAATCTCCTTGTTTAAATGAAAGGAAGAAACCACTTTTGGTAAAAACTTAGGTACTGTTCGAAGCACAGCCCTATCTTCATGAAAAATTAAATGTGGAGATTTACTGGACAAAGCTCCCAACTCCGAAACACGTCTAGCCGAAGCAATGGCTAACAAAAAGATAAGTTTCCAAGAAACATACTTAAGGTCGGCCGACCTTAACGGCTCAAAAGGAGGTTTCTGTAACACAGACAGAACCAAAGATAAATCCCAAGGTGCCTCCGGCTGCCTACATGGGGGTTTTAACCTGGTAACACCTTGTAAGAAGGTATGAACTTCAGGCAAAAAAGCTATCCTTTTCTGAAAGAAAATGGACAGAGCCGAAATCTGTACTTTTAGAGAATGCAGACTCAATCCGATGGAGAAACCATCCTGCAGAAAATTTAGCAATCTAGATACCTTGAACTTGGAGGTGTGACTTTTTGACGTTCACACCACCTGATGTAAATCTTCCAGACTCTATGATAATTAGCAGCTGATACCGGCTTACGAGCCCTAAGCATAGTCTGGATAACTGCATCAGACAGACCCTTCTTCTTTAATAAGGAGATCTCATAAGCCAGGCCGTCAAACTGAGCCGAGCTAGGTCCAGGTGCAGAAATGGCCCTTGTTTTAGAAGGTCCTGACGAAGAGGAAGGGGCCAAGATTCCACGGATAACTTCATAATGTCCGAATACCACAACCTCTTGGGCCAGTCTGGAGCAATCAGAATGGCCTGCACTTGCTGAGACTTCACTCTTTTCAAAACCTGCGGTATCAATGAGAACGGAGGAAAAATGTAGACTAGGTGAAAGTGCCATGAAACTGTCATGGCGTCCACCGCCCAGGCGGTTGGGTCCCTGGTCCTGGAACAGAATTTTGGAACCTGACAGTTGTTCCTGGATGCCATTAGATCCACATCTGGGAGCCCCCAGCGACTCACAATCTCCTGAAATACCTCCGGATGTAATGACCATTCCCCCTCCAGCAGATCCTCCCTGCTGAGGAAATCCGCCTCCACATTCCAGATCCCCGGAATGAAGACAGCAGACAGAACCGGAATGTTGATTTCCACCCAGACAAAGATCCGCGAGACTTCCTGCATCGCCATCATGCTGCGAGTCCCGCCCTGATGATTCAGGTAAGCCACAGCCGTGGCGTTGTCCGACTGTACTCTGATTGGAAGGCCCTTCAGACAATCCTCAGCCTGTTGGAGAGTCTTCCAGACTGCTCGAAGTACCAAGATATTTATTGGAAGTCTGGATTCCTGTTTGGACCACAGACCCTGCAACCAATGGTGAAGAGTAACCGCCCCCAACTCCTGAGACTGGCGTTGGTCGTTATTACCACCCAGTCCCAAGAGCGTTGTGTCCACCCCAGCTGCAAGGTCTCTCTGTCCCTCCACCAGAGTAAGGACTCCTTTGTCTCCTGAGAGAGAAGTAATCTTTCCAGTTTCATTCCCTGACCAACAGGAAAGTATGTTCCATTGAAACTTTCTGGAATGAAACCTGGCAAACTGAAGCGTCTTGAAAGTCGCCACCATCTTGCCGAGGAGCTTCACCCCTTGCCAGACTGTAGGCCTTGAAGCCTGTAATAAAAGTAGTACTAGCTGACTGATGTCCCTTGCTATGGACTCTGGAAGGAAAACCCGTTGTAAATGGGTGTCCAGGATTACTCCCAGAAACTGCAACTTCTGGGAGGGATTTAAATGGGATTTGGGTAGATTGAGCACCCAACCCATGTCCTGCAAGAACTGAGTTGCCACCGATAAGTGATCCAGTAACTTCTCTTCTGACTCTGCTTTGAATAACAGATCGTCCAGGTAGGGGATGATCACTATCCCCCTTAGCTTCAGTGAGGCAGCCATAACCGTCTCCACCTTTGTGAATACCCTTGGTGCTGTGGCCAGACCAAAGGGTAGGGCCTGGAACTGTAAATGAGTTTCCCCTATCGCAAAGCGAAGTAAGGACTGATGTTCCTTGCAAATGGGTATATGCAGATATGCATCCTGAATGTCTATGGATGCTAAAAATTCCCCTGGCTCTATGCTGCCAAGCACTGAGCACAGGGACTCCATGCGGAAGTGATCCACCCAAAGGTGTTGATTTAAAGACTTCAAGTTTAGTATGGATCTGACTGACCCGTCTGGTTTGGGAACCAAGAAAAGGATTGAATAAAAACCTTTCTTGTGTTCCTCCTGAGGAACCGTGACCACAACCCCTTTTTTCCTGAGAGCCAACGCCGCCCCCAAAAGGGCCATGCATGAACTCGCTTCCCTTGGTAAAGTGGTTGGAAGAAATCTCCGTGGAGGATTCCTACTGAGAGTTATCTGATAACCTCTTGTGACAATAGAAAGGACCCAAGGGTCTGAGACCAGAATGTTCCACCTGTCCTGAAACTGCAGGAGGCGACCCCCCACTCTGAGACCAGAACGGGGAGCCTGTACCCCGTCATGCAGAGGATTTATCCATTTGCTTCTTACTGAAGGCCCCAAATCTGGATTTGGCGGCTTTTCCTCTACCGGCAGGGAATCTACCTCTTCCTGCCTGTCCTTTACTGGACGCCAGTGGCGGATTCAGGGGGGGGGCACCTGGGCACGTGCCCCTCCTGTCATTCATTTTGTAGATGAGGACCAGAGCTTTCCAACGAGCCCAGCCCCATGTCTCTAGCCCCCCGGGAACCGGAGATATCGCCTGGCAAAGCTGTAACATTTTTTCCCCATAGGATAATATGGGACCCGTCAATTCCAACCCACACCCGGTTCCGACAGCTGCCAGTTACCCCCCTGGCATCACAGGAGCTTGTGATTGATGTTATTTAATTCCAAATCGCTGGTCCTTCAATATGATACCAGGATGGTCCATATCGGTCAATCGTTTCCAGAGATATAGCGTGTAAATCGATTTTTTTTTTTATTTTTGAAATGTAATTTCATGGCTGTTCATTTTCTTTGAGGGCAGATTACTCTGGAACCAAACGTTCCAGTTTTACTGGACCAAAATTATTCAAAGCCCACTCAAAAGTTCTTCAATATGATACTTGTCTCATGTACATGGGTCAGTTAGTTCCGAAGATATAGCCTGTTAAATGAGATAACTGGTTAAAGGGGGGGAGGGGTGGTTTTCTCTCCCCCTCACACCAGAAAATGCAGGGACTAGGCTGGTGTAAAAGGGGCCAACCTGGGAATGCATTTTCTGGTGTGAAATGGGTATTATTTCAAATAGCTGGGACCTGCAGTGCTCGGAATACAGCCAGTCTCTGCCACTGTCAGTGGCTATCACTTCTGCCTGGTGGCAACGAGCATGGAACCTCTGGCAATGAGCATGGAACCCTTGGCAATGAGCATGTAGATAAGTAGCACTTACTGTATGTAGCATCATTTTTAATAGGCATTATGGTGTTTGGCATAATACATAATGGACATCATGCCGTGTAACTTAACGTGCAATGGACATTATGGTGTAAATGTTTAATGCGCGCCTTTGGTGGACAATTTCCCTGTTTATGAAGCGTATTGTGAATTTTGTCTTAATCTGTGTTGCATTATGTGAATTCTGGCTCAATCCGTGTGGCATTATGTGAATTTTGTATCAATCCGTGTGGCATTATGTGAATTTTGGCTCAATCTGTGTGGCATTATGTGAATTTTGGCTCAATCCATATGGCATTTTATGAATTTGGCTCAATCTGTGTGGCATTATGTGAATTTTGGCTCAATCCATATGGCATTTTATGAATTTGGCTCAATCCATGTGGCATTATGTGAATTTTGGCTCAATCCATATGGCATCTTATGAATTTGGCTCAATCCGTGAGGCATTATGTGAATTTTGGCTCAATCCATTTGGCATTATGTGAATTTTGACACAATCCATTTGGCATTATGTGAATTTTGGCTCAATCAATTTGGCATTATGTGAATTTTGGCTCAATCCGTGTGGCATTATGTGAATTTTGACACAATCCATGTGGCATTATGTGAATTTTGACACAATCCATGTGGCATTATGTGAATTTTGGCTCAATCCATTTGGCATTATGTGAATTTTGGCTCAATCCATATGGCATCTTATGAATTTGGATCAATCCGTGAGGCATTATGTGAATTTTGGCTCAATCCATTTGGCATTATGTGAATTTTGGCTCAATCCATTTGGCATTATGTGAATTTTGACACAATCCATGTGGCATTATGTGAATTTTGACACAATCCATTTGGCATTATGTGAATTTTGGCTCAATCCATTTGGTATTATGTGAATTTTGGCTCAATCCATTTGGCATTATGTGAATTTTGGCTCAATCCATTTGGCATTATGTGAATTTTGGCTCAATCCGTGTGTTATTATGTGAATTTTGACACAATCCTTGTGGCATTATGTGAATTTTGGCTCATTCCATTTGGCATCATGTGTAAGGGGCAAGTATAATGGGGTCTAGTATTTTGTTGCATAATGTGTAGAAGTTCTATATGGTGTTGTACACTACACTTAAGGACATGCCCTCTGTTGAGTGGCCACACCCCCTTTTCCAGAGCGCGCCTTCGGCGCGCACAACTACATCCTTCACTTTTGTTGCCATGGTAGGCCTGCGTACTTTAAATGCCAGGGCCTATTTTTAATCCCATTCCCACCCTCTCTCTGCAGCTTTCTTAGCATGTACACTGGCACCACGAACACTGGCCCACCCCCACCTAAACCCTCTTTTATCATGGTGCCCCCCCTGTCATTTTATCCTGGATCCGCCCCTGCTGGACGCTCCCCCTCGAAAGGAGGAACGAAAGGCAAGCTTAAATATCCCAAACTTAGAGCCTGAAGGTTTTGCAGTAGTAGGAAGAAAAGTACTCTTTCCCCCTGTGGCTTGCTTTATGATGGACTCCAGTTCAGAGTCAAAAAGCAACTCCCATTTAAACGCTAGGCTCTCCAGGGCTTTCTTTGATTCGCTGTCTGCATCCCAGGCCTTAAGGCAGAGGGCTCGCCTAGCAGACACATATGTGGTATGTGGTGTTGTGTTGTCAGTATTATGCTCTGTTGTATAATGTAGGTGTGATGTCAGTATTATGCTCTGCTTTGTAATGTAGGTGTGATGTCAGTATTATGCTCTGTTGTATAATGTAGGTGTGATGTCAGTATTATGCTCTGCTTTGTAATGTAGGTGTGATGTCAGTTTTATACTCTTCTGTGTCATGTAGGTGTAATGTCAGTAGAATGCTCTGCTGTGTAATGTAGGTGTGATGCCAGTATTATGCTCTGCTGTGTAATGTAGGTGTGATGTCAGTTTTATACTCTTCTGTGTCATGTAGGTGTAATGTCAGTAGAATGCTCTGCTGTGTAATGTAGGTGTGATGCCAGTATTATGCTCTGCTGTGCAATGTAGGTGTGATGTCAGTATTATGCTCTGCTGTGCAATGTAGTTGTGATGCCAGTATTATGCTCTGATGTGTAATGTACAGTAGGTGTAATGTAGGTGTGATGTCAGTATAATGTTCTGCTGCGAAATGCAGGTGTGATGTCAGTATTATACTCGGTACTTGTTTCCTAGCACGGCGCCCACGATATTAATCTTATGGCATCGGGTCTATCTGATCGGGTCGCATCGCATGCCACCCGATTGTATGCGATGCGATGCAACCCGATTTTTAATTGTACAGGCACCCTGATGGCTGATTCCTATGTTAAATGCACCCCCAGACCCGATTTTTAATTGTACACCCACCCTGATGGGTAATTACTAAGTCAAATGCCTCCCCCCCCATTGTTAACGCCACCCCACTATCAACGCCAACCCGAAGCGTGGCGAGTGCAGCGAGCCCGCAAGGGGCGGCGGTACGCGTCCTCCGACCTTTTCATACTCCCACTGGAGTTGACTTTATATAGTGTGGCGAGCGCAGCAAACCACCGAGCCCAAAGCGTGGCGAGCGTACGCGGATTACTTCACATGTATTCCGCGTCCGCTCGCCACGCTTCGGTCTCGGTGGCTCGCTGCTCTCGCCACACTATCTAAAATCAACTCCATGCCGACGTGGATAGTGGGGGTATGAAAAGGTCGGAGGACGCGTACCGCCGCCCCTCGTGGGCTCGCTGCGCTCGCCACGCTTCGGGTTGGCGCTGATAGTGGAGTGGCGTTAACAATGGGGGGCCATTTGACATAATTACCCATCAGGGTGGGTGTACAATTAAAAATCGGGTGTGTGGGTGCATTTAACATTGTAATCAGCCATCAGGGTGGCTGTACAATGTGAAATCAGGTGTAATCGCGTCGCATTGCATCGTATGCCATTATACGATGCGACGCAATGTTAAAATTGTACAGAATCGTACAGAGAGCCCTTAACCCCTTCCTGACAGAGCCAGTTTTTGCATTCCTGACAGAGCCCTTTTTTTCAAATCTGACATGTCTCACTTAAGTGGGGATAACTTTTTTTTGCTTTTACTTATCCCAGTGATTTTGAGATTGTTTTTTCGTGACACATTGTACTTCAAATTAGTGGTAAATTTGGGTCAATACAGTCTGTGTTTTTTTGTGAAAAATACCAAAATGTCGTAAAAAAATGGAAAATTTAGCAATTTGCAAAATGTTAAATTTTCTGCTTGTGAGACAAATAATCATACCACTCAAAATAGTTAATAACTAACATAGACCATATGTCTACTTTATGTTGACATCATTATTTCAACTTCCTTTTAATTTTTTTGGACACTAGGAGGCTTACAATATGAATAGCAAATTCTCAAATTTTCAAGAAAATTTCAAACACTGATTTTTTTAGGGACCAGTTCAGTTCTGATGTGACTTTGAGGGACTTGTATGTGAGACACCCCCATAAATGATACCATTTCAAAAACTGCACCCCTCACAGTATTCAAAACAGCATTTTGGAAGTTTGTTAACCCTTTAGGTGTTTCACAGGAATTAAAACAAAGTGTAGGTGAAATTTCAAAATTTCATTTTTTTTGCAGATTTGCAATTTGAATACATTTTTCTAAGGAACACAGTACATTTTACTAGAGAAATGTGACTAAAAATTGATTCCCCCAATTCTTTTGTTTTCATAAATATCCTATATGTGGCCCTAGTGTGCACGTTGACCAAACCACAGGCTTCATAATAGAAGGAGCACCTACTTGATTTTGGAGCCTCCTTTTTATGAGATTATTTTTTAGGCACCATGTAGGTTTCTAGGCACCATAAGATGCTAAAAGTTAGGAACCCCCCCACAAGTGACCCCATTTTGCAAACTACACCCCTCAGGGAATTCATCTAGGGGTATAGTGTACATTTCAAACCCCCAGGGGTTTCACCAATTTTGATACAAGTGGGCAGTGAAAATGAAAAATTACATTTTTTTACACAAAAATGCAGTTCTGGCTCAAAATTTTTCATTTTTAAAAGGTATGAAGGAGAAAAAGCACCCCAAAATCTGTGCCCCAATTTCTCCCGAGTACGGCAATGCCTCACATGTGACCAAAAAATACCAGTTGGGTGCATGGCAGGACTCAGAAGGGAAGGAGTGATTTTTGGATTTTGCAGCACAGATTTTGGTGGAATGAATGGTGGGTGCTATGTTGCACCAATACAGTGGAACCCCCCCACAAGTCACCCCATTTTGCAAACTACACCCCTCAGGGAATTGATCTAGGGGTATAGTGTACATTTCAAACCCCCGGGGGTTTCACCAATTTTGATACAAATGGGCAGTGAAAATGAAAAATTACATTTTTTTACACAAAAATGCAGTTCTGGCTCAAAATTTTTCATTTTCAGAAGGAATGAAGGAGACAAAGCACCCCAAAATGTGCCCCAATTTCTCCCGAGTACGGCAATGCCTCATGTGTGACCAAAAAGTGGCAGGACTCAGAAGGGAAGGAGTGATATTTGGATTTTGCAGCACAAATTCTGGTGGAATGATGGTGGGTGCTATGTCGCATTAGCAAGACCCCCAAAGCACCAATACAGTGGAACCCCCCCACAAGTGACCCCATTTTGCAAACTACACCCCTCAGGGAATTCATCTAGGGGTATAGTGTACATTTCAAACCCCCAGGGGTTTCACCAATTTTGATACAAATGGGCAGTGAAAATGAAAAATTACATTTTTTTACACAAAAATGCAGTTCTGGCTCAAAATTTTTTATTTTCAGAAGGTATGGAGGAGAAAAAGCACCCCAAAATCTGTGCCCCAATTTCTCCCGAGTATGGCAATGCCTCATATGTGACCAAAAAATACCAGTTGGGTGCATGGCAGGACTCAGAAGGGAAGGAGTGATTTTTGGATTTTGCAGCTCAGATTCTGGTGGAATGTTGGTGGGTGCTATGTGGCATTAGCAAGACCCCCGAAGCACGGTGAAATGATGAACCTAATAATCCATAGATGTGTGGTATATTTTAAAACACTCCTTTATACATAGGCCGGGTTTGTCGGGGCAAGTTTCACAGTGGAAAATAGTTTCCTTTCTTATTCCCTTTTTATAGCAAACTTTGCACCTTTTTTGTGTCCTGCCCTTTCTTGCAGTGGAGGGGATTTCGTTCGGAAAATGCTGCCCTGGTACAATACGGGGGCCAGTACTAGAAGTACTGGGGCCCTCTGCCTGCTGGTTCCCAAATACTAGGCCCTTTATGACTTCCTCTTGAAAGTGCATAAATGTCCCCCTCTGGCCAGTAGAACGGAATAGCACGTAAGCGTTATACAGTGCCATCTGGATGATATACACGGCCAGCTTCTTGTACCAGATTTTTGTTTTCCGCAGGGCACTGTACGGCTTCAGTACCTGATCTGAAAGATCCACTCCGCCCATGTACCTATTGTAATCCAGGATACAATTAGGTTTTGAGGTGTGGGTACTGGTACCTCGTACAGGGACGGAGGTGGTACTGTCTCCGTGAATTGTTGTCAGTATAAGGACATCCCTCTTGTCCTTATATTTGACCAACAACATATTTTCGGTGCATATTCCCCTGCTTTCACCCCTTCTCATTACTTGGGCAATGTGCGTTTTTGGGAGGCCTCTTTGGTTCTTGCGCACAGTACCGCAAGCTGCTGTACCTCTTGAACCAAGGGCCTTAAACAGGGGGATGCTAGTGTAAAAGTTATCCACATAGAGGTGATAACCTTTATCCAGGAAGGGGTGCACTAAATCCCAGACAATTTTTCCACTAACACCTACGAGGGAGGGGGGGCATTCTGGCGGTTCAATTCTTGAATCCTTCCCTTCATATACCCTAAACCTGTGAGTGTACCCTGAGGTGCTTTCACACAGCTTATACATTTTTATGCCATACCTTGCCCTCTTACTGGGAAGGTACTGGCGGAATTTAACCCTTCCTTTAAAATGTATAAGGGACTCGTCTATGCAAATGAATTTATCTGGGATGTACATCTCTTCAAATTTGGCACTGAAATGATCAATGACCGGCCTGACTTTGAATAGCCGGTCAAAGGTGGGATCATCTCTGGGTGGGCACTGTGCATTATCGTTGTAATGCAAAAATTTAAGGATCGTCTCAAATCGAGCCCGGGGCATGGCCATACGGTAAAATGGGGTGCTGTACAGAACATCTGTACTCCAATATTGCCTAATTTCTGGCTTTTTTACTATGCTCATATGAAACACCAGACCCCAAAACGTCATCATCTCTACTGCATCTACAGGGGTCCACCTAGCAAATGATGACGTGGGGTTTTGAGCAATAAACTGCTGGGCATATAAATTAGTTTGGTCCACCATTAAATTTATAAAATCATCAGAGAAAAATAATTTGAAAAAGTCAATTTCTCTGAGACCTGTGGAATCAAATTGGATTCCTGGCATGGCCAAAAACTCAGGAACCTGGGGCTCAAAATTGTCTGGTGGTGGGGTCCATACGAGATCAATTATTGGGGGGGGGGGTCTCAGCTGCTCTACGGGGGCGTCTTTGAGGGGGTCCCTCATCACCAGAGGAGGAAGAGGAGCTTAAGGCGAATCCTTCAAATTCCCCGCTTGCATCACTGGCTGTGTCAGAGTCAGAAGCAAGCATGGCATATGCCTCCTCCACTGAATACATTCTTCTGGATGACTGGGATGACATTTGGGATGACATTTGGGATGCCATTTTTATTTTTGTGTTACTGGTAGTGAAATGTTTCAACACGTGTATAGTGTAGGGGGGGTACAAACTTTATTTCAACCAGGGGGGTATGTAGTGTGTAGTGTGTATGTAGTGCAGAAAAAAAAAAATACTTTATACAAAAAAAAAAAAATGAAGGGGTTAAAAAAAAAAAAAAATTGAAGGGGGTTAAAAAAAAAAAAAAAAAGGTCCTGCGCCAAAAATTGAGCACAGATGTTGGTCAGTAACGTCCGTCACTGAACAGCGCTCAAAGGCAACAGGAATTTGATCAAAAAAAAAAAAAAATAGATCAACCCTGTGCCGAAAAAGATGATCAGTGATGTACGTCACTGATCAGCGCACAGCGGCCACAGGACACCCCCAAAATCACAGTGTGTGTAAAAAAAAAATTAAAAAAAGACCCCACAGCACACACAAAAAAAAAAAAGGTGATCAGTGATGCGACACTGATTACCAGTGAGGGGCAGCAGGTGCACAACCTTTGGTGCAACTGACAGTGCAACTGGCAGGTATATATAAAAAAAAAAAAAAACCTCTGCACCCCTAAAAAGTTGCTGATCACCTCAGATATAGTGATCAGCACAAAAGGCGGGGGCAGCAGACACAAAATTTAGCACTCTCTATCACTCTCTGTCACTATCTCTCTCTATCTCTCTCTATCTCTCTCTATCTCTCTCTATCTCACTATCTATCACTCTATGACACTGCAGCAGCAGCACTGACAGTTATATATATGAAAAATAACCCCTGCACCCCCAAAAAGTTGCTGGGGGTGCACAAAAGGGGGGCAGCAGACAAAATATAGCAGTCTCTATCACTCTCTGTCACTATCTCTCTCTATCTCTCTATCTCTCACTATCTATCACTCTATGACACTGCAGCAGGTATATATATATATATATATAAAAAATACCCTGCGCCCCCAAAAAGTTGCTGATCAGTTAATTTATACTGATCAGCACAAAAGGGGGGGCAGCAGTCAGTTATATAAAAAAATATATAGCACGATCTGTCACTATCTCTCTATCTCTCTCTATCTCTCTCTCTCTATCTCTCTATCTATAACTCTATTACACTGCAGCAGCACAAAATATAGCACTCTCTGTCACTAGGCCTCTCTATCTCTCTCTCTCTATCTCTCTCTAACTCGATGACACTGCAGCAGCACAACACAGCACAACACAGCACAGGATGTCACAAGATGAAGCAAGATCCCAAGCAGTGATCAGGTAAGTATTGAGCAAGGTTCTGGTCAGTAAATGGCGACAGCTGGGCACGGTGACCGCACTGCACGCTATTCCAGACCGGAATGGCGTCTGCAGTGTAGTCCCCGTTAGTTTAAACCCCCCTCCATGGCTGTGATTGGTCCGTCGGTCCGACGGACCAATCACGGCCTTTGGGGGCGGGCGGGGTGAGGTGGGGTGACACCAGTGTCACCCTTACACCCCGCGGTGATTGGTGCTGTACTTTACAGCACCAATCACCTCCGATCCCGTGTCACCGGCGAACGTTATTCGCCGGTGACACAGAAAACGCTGTAATTGGCTGTTCACACTGAACAGCCAATCACAGCGATCGCCGACGGGGGGGCTGCATCGCAGCCCCCCCTGGGCATGCAGGGACATGTCTGCTGTCAGGGACAGCAGACATCGTCCCTCTGTCACTGCGTCTCTAGACGCAGTGACAGTTAGAAGCCATGACGTATATATACGTCATGTGTCGGGAAGTACTTCCCGGCCATGACGTATATATACGTCAAATGTCGGGAAGGGGTTAAAACCCTAATATCGGCTCTGATCGGTGCATACCTTAAGTTAATGGTATGCGATGGACCCGACGGGCGCCGTGCTAAGAAACAAGTACCTTATACTCTGCTGTATAATGTAGGTATGATGTCAGTATTATTCTCTGCTGTGTCATGTAGATGTGATGTCAGTATTATGCTCTGATGTGTAATGTAGATGTGATGTCAATATTATGCTCTGCTGTGCAATGTAGATGTGATGTCAGTATTATGCTCTGATGTGTAATGTAGATGTGGGGCGAAATGTAATAGGGTGTGATTTTTAGACATGTGCGATTTTTGGTCAAAAACGGCCGAAATCGCACATTTTCCGAAAATCGCACATTTAATAGGTTGAAAATCGCGGTAAAAAATCGCACTTTTTACCGCGAAATCGCACTTTTAGAAGTGCGATTTTTAGTCACATTTCAAATCGCATCCAGATGTTTTCCCATTATAAAGTATACAACTCGCAAATGTAATAGGGTGCGATTTTTGGTAAATGTTACCAAAAATCGCAAAAAAAAATAGACCAGGTTCTGACAGGCGAATTTCACAGAACCATGCACAGATCATTGAGATCTGTGCATGGTTCTGTTAATAAAAATGTGTAAAAGTGTTTTTATTAAAAAAAAAACGGCGTGGGGTCCCCCCTCCTAAGCATAACCAGCCCCGGGCTCATTGAGCCGGACCTGGTTCCAAAAATACGGGGGGACAAAAAGCATAGGGGTCCCCCGTATTTCTGAAACCAGCCCCGGACTCTTGGACCGGTCCTGGTTCCAAAAATACGGGGGACAAAAAATCTGGGGGTCCCCCGTATTTTGAAACCAGCACCGGGCTCCAACAGCCCACGGTGTCATGCCACAGCCGGGGGACACTTTTTATACAAGGTCCCCCGGCCAAAACATGAGCACCGTGGCTGGTCAGCCTTGGACGGGGTACCTGGGGTAGTTGGAGAACCACAAGTCCCAGCATGCGGGGCATTAATGGGCCCGCTGGGACTTGTAGTCCACCTGTAAAAAGAATGTTTATAAAAAACACACACACAGAGAAGTAAAAGTTTATTACACACACACACCTCACTTTTACACCAGCGTTACTTACCATTCCTGGATTCAGCGCTGGTCTGGCTGCTTCACAGCCGGCTCCCCCCGCACTGACAGGCAGCGGGGAGAACCGGCTTTCTCCGTTGCCTCTAACAGCTTCTGTAGCGCTGTTCCAGCGCTACAGAGGCTGAGAGCGCGATTGGCCGATACGTCTCCATGGAGACGCATAGCTCAGTCCTGATTGGCTGAGCTATGCGTCTCCATGGAGACGCATAGCTCAGCCAATCGCGCTCTCAGCCTCTGTAGCACTGGGACAGCGCTACAGAAGCTGGTAGAGGCAACGGAGAAAGCCGGTTCTCCCCGCTGCCTGTCAGTGCGGGGGGAGCCGGCTGTGAAGCAGCCAGACCAGCGCTGGATCCAGGAATGGTAAGTAACGCTGGTGTAAAAGTGAGGTGTGTGTGTAATAAACTTTTACTTCTCTGTGTGTGTGTTTTTTATAAACATTCTTTTTACAGGTGGACTACAAGTCCCAGCGGGCCCATTAATGCCCCGCATGCTGGGACTTGTGGTTCTCCAAGTCCCAGAATGCGGGGGAGGTCTGCTGGCACTTGTAGTTCTCCGGTATAAAGCAATGTAACGTATGATCGATTTAACCCTATCAGGCCGGCGTCCACTGGCCACGGACGCCGGTGACAGCCCCGGGCTTCAGCCCTGGACGGGTGAACCCCTTTATTGTGGGGGGTCCCCACTCCTCCAGGTACCCCGTCCAAGGCTGACCAGCCACGGTGCTCATGTTTTGGCCGGGGGACCTTGTATAAAAAGTGTCCCCCGGCTGTGGCATGACACCGCGGGCTGTTGGAGCCCGGTGCTGGTTTCAAAATACGGGGGACCCCCAGATTTTTTGTCCCCCGTATTTTTGGAACCAGGACCGGTCCAAGAGTCCGGGGCTGGTTTCAGAAATACGGGGGACCCCTATGCTTTTTGTCCCCCGTATTTTTGGAACCAGGTCCGGCTCAATGAGCCCGGGGCTGGTTATGCTTAGGAGGGGGGACCCCACGCCGTTTTTTTTTAAACTTTTTTTTTTTTGCACAAAATCGCATTTATGAAAATGCGCACATTTTCATGACTGAAAATGCGCACATTTTCATGACTAAAAATCGCCCGAAATCGCGGCAAATCGCATTTTTTGCCACAAATTTGCATCTCATTACATATGCGAATTCGCGGCAAAAAAATTCGATTTTTAAAGGTGCGATTTGGTGCGATTTTTTTTTAGTCTAAAAAATCGCACCCTATTACATTTCGCCCGTGATGTCAGTATTATGCTCTGCTGTGTAATGTAGGTGTGATGTCAGTATTATGCTCTGCTGTGTAATGTAGGTGTGATGTCAGTATTATGCTCTGCTGTGTAATGTAGGTGTGATGTCAGTATTATGCTCTCCTGTGTAATGTAGGTGTGATGTCAGTATTATGCTCTCCTGTGTAATGTAGGTGTGATGTCAGTATTATGCTCTGCTGTGTAATGTAGGTGTGATGTTAGTATTATGCTCTGCTGTGTCATATTAGATGTGATGTCAGTATTATGCTCTGCTGTGTAATGTAGGTTTGATGTCAGTATTATACTCTGCTGTGTCATGTAGATATGATGTCAGTATTATGCTCTGCTGTGTAATGTAGGTGTGATGTTAGTATAATTTTCTGATGTGTAATGTAGGAGGGACGTCGGTGTCTATCCCTGCTGTGTAATGTAGGAGTGATGTCACTATTATGTTTTGCTGTGTAATGTAGGCGTCATGTCAGTGTGTAGCCCTGCTGTGCAATATAGGTGTGATGTCAGTAGTATTATGCACTGCTGTATAATGTAGGTGTGATGTCAGTATTATGCTCTGCTGTGTAATGTAGGCCTGATGTCAGTATTATGCTCTGCTGTGTCATGTAGGTGTGATGTCAGTATTATGCTCTCCTGTGTAATGTAGATAAGATGTCAGTTTAATGCTCTGCTGTATAATGTAGGTGTGATGTCAGTATTATGCTCTGCTGTATAATGTAGGTGTGATGTCAATATTATGCTCTGCTGTGCAATGTAGATGTGATGTCAGTATTATGCTCTACTGTGTAAAGTAGGTGTGATGTCGGTATTATGCTCTGCTGTGTAATGTAGGTGTGATGTCAGTATTATGCTCTGCTGTGTAATGTAGGTGTGATGTCAGTATTATGCTCTGCTGTGTAATGTAGGCGTCATGTCAGTATTATGCTCTGCTGTTTAATGTACAGTAGGTGTAATGTCAGTATTATGCTCTGCTGTGTAAAGTAGATGTGATGTCAGTATTATGCTCTGCTGTGTAATATAGGTGGGACGTCGGTGTCTATCCCTGCTGTGTAATGTAGGTATGATGTCACTGTCTATCCCTGCTGTGTTATGTAGGTGTGATGTCAGTATTATGCTCTGCTGTGTAATGTAGGTGTGATGTCAGTATTATGCTCTGCTGTGTAATGTAGGCGTCATGTCAGTATTATGCTCTGCTGTTTAATGTACAGTAGGTGTAATGTCAGTATTATGCTCTGCTGTGTAATGTAGATGTGATGTCAGCATTATGCTCCTGCTGTGTAATATAGGTGGGACGTCGGTGTCTATCCTTGCTGTGTAATGTAGGAGTGATGTCACTATTATGCTCTGCTGTGTAATGTAGGTGTCATGTCAGTATTATGCTCTGCTGTATAATGTAGGTGTGATGTCAGTATTATGTTCTGCTGTGTAATGTATGCCTGATGTCAGTATTATGCTCTCCTGTTTAACGTAGATAAGATGTCAGTTTAATGCTCTGCTGTGTAATGTAGATGTGATGTCAGTATTATGCTCTGCTGTGTAATGCAGGTGTGATGTCAGTATAATGCTCTGCTGTGTCATGTAGGTGTGATGTCAGTATTATGCTCTGATGTGTAATGTAGATGTGATGTCAATATTATGATCTGATGTGTAATGTAGATGTGATGTCAGTATTATGCTCTGCTGTGTAGTGTAGGTGTGATGTCAGTAGTATGTTCTGCTGTGTAATGTAGATGGGATGTCAATGTATTTCCCAAATGTATAATGTAGGTGTGATGTCAGTATTATGCTCTGCTGTTTAATGTACAGTAGATGTGATGTCAGTATTATGCTCTGCTGTGAAATACAGGTGTGATGTCAGTATTATGCTCTGCTGTGTAATGTAGATGTGATGTCAGTATTATGCTCTGCTGTGTAATGTAGGTGTAATGTCAGTAGTATGCTCTGCTGTGTAATGTAGGTGGGATGTCATTGTGTATCCCAACTGTGTAATGTACAGATGGAGCCGGGCTTGTCTTTGCAGGGGATGGCGGCAGAATCGCCAGCCTCCATCCCCCGCCAGCCGCCATCCCCCGCCAGCCGCCATCTGTATCTGCGAAAGGGGACTTGTCACTGGTCACCCGGGGACCTCACTGCCTCCCCGCACCCCCCCCTAATCCTGTCCGTTTCCCTGAATCGGAGGACAGGTTCCCGTCGCCCCGCCGCCCGGAAACTGAGACGCGCGTGCGTCTCAGTCAGATGGAGAGCCTTCTTGCTGGCGGATCGCCAGTGGTGACAGTCTGGCGATTCGCCAGCAAGAGGGAGCCCGGCTCCATCTGTAGGTGTGATATCAGTGTGTAGCTCTGCTGTTTAATGTACAGTACGTGTGATGTCAGTATTATGCTCTGCTGTGCAATGTAGGTGTGATGTCAGTATTATGCTCTGCTGTGCAATGTAGGTGTGATGTCAGTATTATGCTCTGCTGTGTAATGCAGGTGTGATGTCAGTGTGTACCCCTGCTGTGTAATGTATGTGTGATTCTAGTCTGTAGCCCTTATTTGCAATGCTGGTGTGATTTCAGTAATATGCTCTGCTATATAATGTAGGTGTGATGTCAGTATTATGCTCTGCTGTATAATGTAGGTGTGATGTCAGTATTATGCTCTGCTGTATAATGTAGATGTGATGTCAGTAATATGCTCTGATGTGTCATGTAGATGTGATGTCAGTATTATGCTCTACTGTGTCATGTAGATGTGATGTCAGTATTATGCTCTGATGTGTAATGTAGGTGTGATGTCAGTATTATGCTCTGCTGTGTAATGTAGGTGTGATGTCAGTGTGTAGCCCTGCTGTGTCATGTAGATGTGATGTCAGTAATATGCTCTGATGTGTAATGTAGGTGTGATGTCAGTATTATGCTCTGCTGTGTCATGTAGATGTGATGTCAGTATTATGCTCTGCTGGGTCATGTAGGTGTGATGTCAGTGTGTAGCCCTGCTGTGTAATGTAGGTGATGTCAGTATAATGCTCTGCTGTGCAATGTAGGTGTGATGTCAGTATTATGCTCTGCAATGCAATGTAGGTGTGATGTCAGTATTATGCTCTGCTGTGTAATGTAGGTGTGATGTCATTATTATTTTCTAATGGGTAATGTAGGTGGGACGTCGGTGTCTATCCCTGCTGTGAAATGTAGGAGTGATGTCACTATTATGCTCTGCTGTGCAATGTAGGTGTGATGTCAGTATTATGCTCTGCTGTATAATGTAGGTGTGATGTCAGTATTATTCTCTGCTGGGTAATGTAGGTGTGTAGTCAGTATTCTGCTCTGCTGTGTAATGTAGGTGTGATGTCAGTATTATGCTCTGCTGTGTATCGTAGGTGTGATGTCAGTATAATGCTCTGCTGTATAATGTAGGTGTGATGTTAGTATTATGCTCTGCTGTGTCATATTATATGTGATGTCATTATTATGCTCTGCTGTGTAATGTAGGTTTGATGTCAGTATTATGCTCTGCTGTGTCATGTAGATGTGATGTCAGTATTATGCTCTGCTGTGTATCGTAGGTGTGATGTCAGTATTCTGCTCTGCTGTATAATGTAGGTGTGATGTTAGTATTATGCTCTGCTGTGTCATATTATATGTGATGTCATTATTATGCTCTGCTGTGTAATGTAGGTTTGATGTCAGTATTATGCTCTGCTGTGTCATGTAGATGTGATGTCAGTATTATGCTCTGCTGTGTAATGTAGGTGTGATGTCAGTATTATTTTCTGATGTGTAATGTAGGAGGGACGTCGGTGTCTATCCCTGCTGTGTAATGTAGGAGTGATGTCACTTTTATGTTCTGCTGTGTAATGTAGGCGTCATGTCAGTGTGTAGCCCTGCTGTGCAATATAGGTGTGATGTCAGTAGTATTATGCACTGCTGTATAATGTAGGTGTGATGTCAGTATTATGCTCTGCTGTGTATTGTAGGCCTGATGTCAGTATTATGCTCTGCTGTGTCATGTAGGTGTGATGTCAGTATTATGCTCTGCTGTGTAATGTAGGTGTGATGTCAGTATTATGCTCTGCTGTGTCATGTAGGTGTGATGTCAGTATTATGCTCTGCTGTATAATGTAGGTGTGATGTCAGTATTATGCTTTGCTGTGTAATGTAGATGTGATGTCAGTGTGTAGCTCTGCTGTGTAATGTAGGTGTGATGTCAGTATTATGCTCTGCTGTGTAATGTAGGTGTGATGTCAGTATTATGCTCTGCTGTGTCATGTAGATGTGATGTCAGTATCATGCTCTGCTGTGTCATGTAGGTGTGATGTCAGTATTATGCTCTGCTGTGTCATGTAGGTGTGATGTCAGTATTATGCTCTGCTGAGTAATGTAGGTGTGGTGTCAGTGTGTAGCTCTGATGTGTAATGTAGATGTGATGTCAGTATTATGCTCTGCTGTGTAATGTAGGTGTGATGTCAGTATTATGCTCTGCTGTGTAATGTAGGTGTGATGTCAGTAGTATGCTCTGCTGTGTCATGTAGGTGTGATGTCAGTATTATGCTCTGCTGTGTAATGTAGGTGTGATGTCAGTATTATGCTCTGCTGTGTCATGTAGGTGTGATGTCAGTATTATGCTCTGCTGTGTAATGTAGGTGTGATCTCAGTGTGTAGCTCTGATGTGTAATGTAGATGTGATGTCAGTATTATGCTCTGCTGTGTAATGTAGGTGTGATGTCAGTATTATGCTCTGCTGTGTAATGTAGGTGTGATGTCAATGTGTAGCTCTGCTGTGTAATGTAGGTGTGATGTCAGTATTATGCTTTGATGTGTACTGTAGATGTGATGTCAGTATTATGCTATGCTGTGTCATGTAGATATGATGTTAGTATTATGCTCTGCTGTGTAATGTAGATGTGATGTCAGTATTATGCTCTGCTGTGTCATGTAGATGTGATGTCAGTGTGTAGCTCTGCTGTGTAATGTAGTTCTGATGTCAGTATTCTGCTTTGCTGTGTCATATAGATGTCATGTGAGTATTATGCTCTGCTGTATCATGTAGACTCTGAGTCATGTAGACTATGGACACCTACCTCATAATTCATTTCATCTGGATCCGGACCTGCCGCCTACCCAAATAAACTTTTTCACCCACTTTATTGCTCCATTGCTTGGATTTAGGGATGCCAATCCCGGGACATTTTTTCAATCCCGGGAATCGGGATTGAAAAATGCTCAATCCCGGGATTCCCGGGATTGGCATGCCTAAAAGAAAAATGCCCCCCACACTAACTGACTCTTGGGGAGGGGGGCAGGTGGTTGGAATGGCGGCAAGCAGGTGTCGGGGCCACACACTTACTTTTGGTGAGCGCCGAGCGGGGGAAGCAGGCGGCTTCAGTGAAGAGGCAGGCGGCTAGCGGTAGTAGCGGATCCGACGGTGGGGGTGTAGTGCTACGGCCTGCGCAGCGTGTCCTGTGACCTAATCACGCTGCGCAGGCCGCACGCCGGCACGGGGACAGCGTCTGAGCGAGTGCTCAGACGTTGCCCAGCATTAGACTGCGCTTGTGCAGTCTAATCCTGAAATCCCGGGATTGGAGTATCCAATCCCGGGATTGAAATCCCGGTCATTTTGGGGCCAAATCCCGGGATCCCGACGATCCGGATCCCGGGATTGGCCACCCTACTTGGACTCCTTCTCTCAATATCACCACTGTGGCGAAAACTGCTGCTATGCATTCCGGAGTGGAATAAACCTCCAAGTGGCCTATTGTGGTAACTATACTCTTCGGCACATTGAGTGACTGCTACATAGGAGTGTCTTGTGGGACTCTATTTTGGTGGTACATCTAGGAACGGATCCCATGCCATTGCTTCTCAGGAGGTGTCTCTTAATCATAATTATGATTGTTTTTAATGTGTTTATTATTAAATACCCCATATTGTAAGTAACTCAATGGTGTATCAGCACTACTTTCTCTTCTTGTTTTGTATACTCTGAGGGATTGCTCTTCCCTTCCAGTAGCCACTTTGCGACACACCCCTTGCCAGCACCCGGTTGGTGGCCTAGGCAACACCCACCCACATTTTTAGTCTAGGTAAATGAAACCTTCCGTTAGGAGTATGGAAGCCAATCCCGGGGCATTTTTTCAATCCCGGGATTCGGGATTGAAAAATGCTCAATCCCGGGATTCCCGGGATCCCGGGATTGGCTTTCCTAATAAAAAGACTGCCCCACAATCACTTACATTTTGAGGGGTTGCTGGGTGGGGGGACCGGTCGTCAATGACGCTGGGTGCGTACTGGCTGGGTGGGCGGGTGGATGCGCTGGCTGGGTAGGTACACTGGCTGGGCGGGCGGGTAGGCACACTGGCTGGGCGGGCAGGTAGGCAAGCTGGCTGGGTGGGCACGTTGGCTGGGCGCACTGGCTGGCTGGGTGGGTGCACTGGCTGGCCGGGCGGTGCGGCATCACAATGCCGGGCGCGACCTCTTCCTGCGCAGCGTGACCTCTGATCTCACGCTGAGAGGTCACGCTGCGCAGTGCTGTCGGATTCAGTATTGAATCCCGGCGGTCGGGATACCGGCGTTCAGAATCCCGACGCCGGAATCCCGACAGCCGAAATGCCGACAAGGGGGGGACGTGGA
Source organism: Crinia signifera (assembly GCF_055691185.1). Lineage (NCBI taxonomy): Eukaryota > Metazoa > Chordata > Amphibia > Anura > Myobatrachidae > Crinia > Crinia signifera. The sequence continues at coordinate 133,713 of NW_028142098.1, forward strand.
TCGCCACCCCTTGCGGGCTCGCTGCGCTCGCCACGCAGCGGGCCCGGCGCCTCGCTACGCTTGGCACACTAATTTATTCTCCCTCCAGGGGTGTCGTGGACACCCACGGAGGGAGAATGTGTCGGCATTTCGGGATTGTAACTGCATCCCTCGCAGTCTAATCCCGAAATCCCGGGATTGGAAACTCCAATCCCGGGATTGAAATCCCGGTGTTTTGGGGGCCAAATCCCGGGATCCCGCCGATCCCGGGATTGGCCACCCTAGTTAGGAGTTCTGCAAGCCTCTGACAACAGGTCTTCAAGTTCATCAAATTTAGGAAGAAAGGTAACAGCCCTCCTTTATCCGCTTAAAGTTAGGGCCCTTAGACTGGTTGTTCCTTGTCTTCCCTGGATAAGACCACTCTACCTGCATTAACAACACCTCCACATCAATACGGGAAGGGCCGATGCCTGCCGGGGGCGGGCGGCTGACGTCACAGGAAGTTAGCCGACCGCTCCATCTCTTTCATAACGCTTGCAAATATAAGTCAGTTTTCACTGACTTCTATTTGCGAAGGCAGGATAAATCATTTGATGGTCTAGAACCATCGAATGATTTCTCCTGCTAGCGGAGGCATGCAAGGGCATGTGTTCTCGTTACACATCCCCTTGCATGTCTCCAAGGGGAATCAGCATCTGCAGGGGTGCGGGTGTTCAGAAGGGATGCAGTCAAAATCCCGAAGTGGTCATAATAGCGACAAGGACAAAAGCCCGACAAGGACAACATCCTGACATTTAAAATCCCGACAGGGTCAAAATAACGACATATAGAATGTACAGGTGAAACAGTCAACATGACTTTCCGTCGACAGGTCGCAAGGTCGACATGTTTTTTTTCACAGTTTTTTGACCCGACATGTGCCAACAGACGGTATTTCATGCCCTACCATCCACTAGGGAGTGGTGGGAGAATAAAATAGTGTGCCCGAAGCATTGCGAGCGATGCGAGGGGCTGCGGTTCACTTCCAACTGTGTCCATGTCGACTGTGTCGACATTCAGGTAAAAAAAAAACAGTGAAAAAACCCATGTCGACCTCGCGGCCTGTCGACGTAAAGTCATGTTGACTGTTTCACCTGTACATTTTATTTGTCGGGATTTTAAATGTCAGGATTTTGTCCTTGTCGGGATTTTGTCCTTGTTGGTATTATGACCCATTAGGGATTTTGACCGTCGGGATTTCATACCAAATCCGTTCAGAAGGGCAGCGTCTCAGGCACTTGGTAAGCTGCGCAGTTCGCAGATTACAGAGCCAATCTGAATCAGGCCCAGTGTTTGTAAGGAGGGACAGTGACACTTCGATACATTCTCCGGTGGCCTTAGCGCTCATTGACGGGTGAACCCATAGCAGCTTTGCCGGACACTGTTCATCTGCAGGTGCATAATCTGATCAAGTCCCGGCAGTGACACTGTGCGGACGTGCTCAGAAGGAGATCACCCACAAAGACACTTTCAGTAGCTCCAAGTGAACATACTGCTTATTAACAGGAGCAAGAGCAACAATGCGCCGGCAGTAATAATGCGCACGCATGGAGACAATAACTGAGAAACTCTCTGGCTGACTATATTATTATATAAAAGGAGGTGCATACCCAAGACTCAAGGTAGTTAGAATACATATGGGCATATATAGAGAATGCCGTAGCAGCCATAATATGGTTTTATAGGTGCACATACTGACTATCTAGTTGTTTAACATAAAACACGTTCACAGTAAGCTCTGGTGGCTATATATTTGCTCACCCACACAAGCTATTTCATTACTCTACGCGAGCATAGGCCCTCAATGGGGACCGATGTAGAATATCTGCCCATGCGCAGGTCTTCTCTGCGGGCGTCCTCGGAGACTTGCATAGTCTCCAAGGTGCTGGTAGCGGGGTGGGCATATAGGAGGTGGGCAGGGGGCGTTCGCAGCGTTTCCTGGGCGTACCGTACCCAGGAAATGCTGGGTATCAGCATGCGAATGGGGATGGCTACTTGCCTTCCGGGGGCAGGCAGCTGACGTCACCGAATGTCAGCTGCCTACAATGTTCACGGAGCAGGGTGCCACTAATTAGGGTCAGCAGAGAGTGAGCGCTTCAGAAATCGACCATCGAATGATTTTGGGCACTCGCGCAAGGGTGCGAATGAATAAATATTGAAATCATCCTTTCGCAGCGCTGCGGGGAAAATATGCCAATAGCGGGGTGTGGGCATTTGGGCGGTGATACAAAGCTCACAAAGAAGCAAAATAACACTGCTTTGCGAGCCAACCAGAATAAGGGCCATACTGCTTATTAACGGGTGCAAGAATAGTGTAGCCCTGGCAGAAATAATGCTTAAGCATAGAGAACCCCAAGTAGGCATCGGCCTGGCTGCGTTCCCATGGGAATGCCCAGCATTTCATAGAGACGCCCATGCCACTTTCATGGAGGAGAAACATCCTCCGGTGCGTGACAGCACTTGATGCTCTGATGCAGTGAGCTATTAGGGGGAGCAGGCAAGAAACCGAATGGACATTCCAAACTACATCATCTACATATGCGATGGTCAGTGGGATGTACCGCCAATGCTTTGTACATCCCGTCCAGAGAGAGAGAGAGAGAGAGTTGGGGCAGAGAGAGAGAGAGACTGGACACACTTGTCGGCATAAGCAGGCAGCAGACGGAACACAGGAATTCCCCGCCTGACTCTGCAACGCCCCAATTGCTGGCTCAATAATCCTGGCTGGTACACACTTTTGCAGAAGAAAATCAACTAAATAAAAATGTATTGTTTGTGGGGAAACAATTGTTGTCAATGATTTTCATTCTGTCTTTGACTGATCTTCCTTACCCATTGCATTGGCAGGTCTCAGTATCATATCCGCCACAGACGGCTCCTATTTATTTTTGATCTGTCCGACAGCCGGCGCTTACCTGTTCGCTAGGCTGGAAGTATATGCAGCTTAGCGAACAGGACTGAATAAGGCCCTTTATCTGTCTGTGCTCATGGTCGCCATCTCTCTCTCTTTACAGATCTCACACACTCTCCCTCTGCCCCAGGTTAATGGCTGTGAGGGGTAAGGAGACAGGAGGGAAGAAGGACACAGAAAACCTATATGTTACCTAACAACTCACCTCTGATATAATGCTAGAACAGGTCCAGGTGCAGCACATATTCGGTGTACACATAGGTGGCCGGCTGCTCACCCGTTATACTCGTGTAGACCTGGGTAACATAGACAAAGGTTATTACTGCACTATTTATACAATATTGACTATAGTGCACAACCTAGGGGTCTAGTTACTAACATGCAGCAATAAGGTGGATTGTCTATTACCTATTATTGGGGCAACAGAAACTCACTTATTGCCACCATCAGAGAAAGGTGACTAATATCTGGGACTTACAAATACTTTCTACCTCACTCTTCCCAACTGCTTTAAATGTAATAATAAAATACATTTTTTAACCAATTTATCATCTTTTTTTTTTCATGGATATTTGTAAGAAACACCCTTTCAGCATTTTATATGTGGAAATGGGAAACAGGGATAGAGGGGCGCACAATCACTTTACTATAGTGTTCTCAGATCTAGTCCTCTGCATACACTGGCAGTGCATGTTTTCCATATGTCCTTGCTGGAGCACAGGCATATTCATTACTCACTGACACATTATAAAATATCTACAGATGATTCTTAGGATTTCACTTGTGTTTCTGTGAGGAGACCTGTAAATTGTGCGACGTTAGCTTGTCCCAAGAACTGGAAATGGGAAGCAATGCTCCTCTATAAGAAATGAATGTTACAGTAAGGGGGTCATATTGTTCATTTGCACCCCCACGTGGTCCAGCGATGGGTTTTTTCCGTGCATGCACATAATGAATTATGCGCATGTGCAGGGTCCCTGGGCGACTGAACTCAGCGACTGATCAGTTCACACTGACCAATGTGGGCCAGGGGAGTGGGGCAGCAGAGTAGGGTGTCCACCATGGGAACGCTCAGCATTTCATGGCCGTCCCTATGGGATTGCGTGCAGCGGGTGGTGTGCCAGGGTTGGACGGCTGACGTCACATGACGTCGGGCAGGCGGATGACGTCAGCCGTTTGTCCTGGTTTCGGCCGGCCACTGACTTATATTTGCGTGGCCTGGATAAGTCATTCGATGGTCGGTGATCATCAAATGATTTCTCCTGCTGCGGGCACATGAGAGGGTATGTGTATTCGTGACACTTCCCCTCGCATGGTTGCAAGGTGATATGGTGGCGATTCGGCAGGGGCAGGCCCTCTGGGACTCGGTACGCTGCGAGTTTCACAGCTTACCGAGTCAACCAGAATCAGGGCCTAAGTGTAGAGATGGTGATGTGTTATATGTGTTATATAAAATATCTCTCAATAATCCATCTATGCCAAATCACTTCAGTCAGACACAAAGCCCTCTGACTGGCTCACTGGTCACCAAAGGCTATCCGCTTACGCAGCACTTTCCCAGTTACAGGAAGAACACTATACACTTGTACCCAGACCGTCCAATAGGACCCTTCCATCAGGTACAGAAAGCTCTGCTCCCGGACTTCCCAGGTGCAGTTACCTGCAGTGAAACAGCTTTCTCATCAATTATCTAGTTCAACACAGGTGACTACAATCATAAACAGGGGGAAGCCCAAGAGCAGATCCTCTTGTACCTGATGGAAGGGGTCATGATCCCCCAGATCTGTTATTCCCCCACTTCCATCCCTAGCTCCTATCTCACATGTCAATACAGACAAAAGTAAAACAGTAGGGATGGCCATTGACCATCGATTATTCCAAACATCGGTGGTTCATGGCCAATGTCGAATACTTTAGCCATAGATGGGGGAGAACCAGATGGTTTCCCTCCATCGATGAAACAGCAAAACAATGTTTGCCTTTTTTTTTTAAAGCGCCGGGACACAGAGCATAGCTCCGCCCACTGACACCAGCGAAGCCCCGTCCCCCGTGTTTTGATTGGACCACAGCCCAATCAATCAAACACAATGGATGACCATCGATATGTAAAAATATCGATGAACATCCATTGCATAGTTTAGCACTATCGATGGCCAGTTGCAGAATTGCCATCGATGGCAATGGCAACGATGGCCATCCCTATAAAACAGATATTTTAGTAGATGTATTTAAAAGTGAAATAACATAGGCACCTGATTATCACTACCCCAGAGGGCTGTATTCTATTGTATTATGTTGGTGAAATAGTTACAGCCATACATTTATGTACATTTAATGTTCCTTTCTTGCAGTTAGATTATAAATTAGGAACATGTACATAGGATCTCACTGAAATTAGGCACAAATAACATTAACAGGGTAAGTTATAGCAACTTAGAAATCCTAAAAATAAAATTAGACCCATTAACATGGATACTATAGAGTGTATATGGGAGAGCAGCAAGCTGGTCACATGACCCAAGCTATACACTTTCATAGCTGAGAGTGGCAGTTATTTTCCAACTGGCATCTCTGCAGCAGACAGCATCAGAGGAGGAAGCAGCAGCGCAAGCAGAGGATTGAGAAGGGGAGAAAAAGCGATTTCAGGAGACAGAAAGCCAATTACTGGATCAGGTGTACCCGTCGGAAGACGCAGGAGCCAGATCAGGAAAGGTAAATCGACTTAGTGGATCTGGTGTACCCGTCGGAAGACGCAGGAGCCAGATCAGGAAAGGTAAATTGACCAATTGGATCAGGTGTACCCGTCGGAAGACGCAGGAGCCAGATCAGGAAAGGTAAATTGACCAATTGGATCAGGTGTACCCGTCGGAAGACGCAGGAGCCAGATCAGGAAAGGTAAATTGACCAATTGGATCAGGTGTACCCGTCGGAAGACGCAGGAGCCAGATCAGGAAAGGTAAATTGACCAATTGGATCAGGTGTACCCGTCGGAAGACGCAGGAGCCAGATCAGGAAAGGTAAATTGACCAATTGGATCAGGTGTACCCGTCGAAAGACGCAGGAGCCAGATCAGGAGAGGTAAGTCAACTTATTGGATCAGGTGTACCCGTCGGGAGACGCAGGAGCCGGATCAGGAGAGGTAAGTCGACTGATTGGATCAGGTGTACCCGTCGGAAGACGCAGGAGCCAGATCAGCAGAGGTAAGTTGACATATCGGATCAGGTGTACCCGTCGGAAGATGCAGGAGCCGGATCAGAAGATGGAGGAGATGGTCGGGAAGAAGAGGAGAAGGAAGGAGACCTCAAGAAGGCCTGAAAAGGAAGCACCTGAGGAGGAACCCAGCGGCAAGATACAGAAGACAGACCAGAACACAGAGGAGATGGCCGGAAAGAAGAGGTGCAGGAAGGAGACATCAAGAAAGCCTGAAAAGGAAGCACCTGAGGAGTCCAGCAGCAAGATGCAGGAGAAAGACCAGAAGACAGTGAAGAACACTTCATCAAGAAAATCCAGAGAGGAGGAATCGCTGGAAGAGAGAAAGAGAGCGGCAAGCGAGGCTAAAGACCCGGATGAAGATCAGCCAAGACCAGGTAAGCGGAAATGTAGTTGGATGTCCTTGCACTGTAGTTCATTTTCACATTGGCAAAGTTGAATATTGTTTATATAAAAAAAATATAAATAATGTTTTATATGTAATTTATATTCACTTCATTGGTTACTACAGTTATTCAGATAAAGACAGTCTCAAAAAAATGGATTAGTAAAACTACTGTAATATTTATGGAGAAAGGTGCACAACTAAAAAGGTGCTGTAACCTACAGTATAGCTCAGTTTGGTGACAGGCATATGCCGGCATTCGCGGGGTCATTTACACAATGAAAACACAGTATGAATGTTCTTCTACCTTTACCTAGCCTAATCCTAACATTACTATGATTATTACTTTATTAACCCCACACCCAAACATCAGGGGGTTTACAGAATAGCTCTAGGTTTACTGGCACTAAAGGTGGTAATACCCAGGATGGCAGTGCCTGCATTTATACGTGACAGCCCAACCCCCCTGGGGAAGACAGCCATGGTGATAACTGAAGAATGTAGGGCTGGTGTCACCCGGTGTAATGACTCATGGGGGGAAATTTACTAAGATGTGTATGCTACTTCACATGTGATGTTGCTATAGGCAACCAATCAAAATCTACTTCTTATTTATTTAGCATCCTCTAGAAGACAGGATCTTATTGGTTGCCCATAGCAACATCACATGTGAAGTAGAATACACATCTTAGTAAATCCCTCCCCCCTTCCCCCCATGGTGTCATGGCGTTTTTTTCCCTTCATTTAATTATGGACTTGGTACAATATAAGATATTTAATTTAAAGTAATGTATGTTAACATGAATTTCACATATAGGAATACAGATGCAAACCCTTTCAGGCTGTTTATAGGACAACAAAACGCATAATATCCCGTGTCAAACTTGGACATGAAGGGCCCATCAGGCGAATGTAATGGTTGGCATCTATTGTAGCTTAATGCCATTACAAATGTACTACAGGCGATGTGATTAGTGCCAGAACGGTATGGCCAGTAACTACAGGATTAGCTCAGAGGAATTGGCTTGGTCACTAGAACCCCAGGCAATCCTTTTGATCACTAGCAATAATTTACCGGCTTAAATTTGCATGAGAATGCATCACTACCAGTTCCTCAAAACACATAAATGAACATGCTCCATTCCTACAATATCAAATAGGCACTATTCAGTTACGCAACAAAATTATTAAACTCAAAAGTGATCAAGGTGCAGGGCAATACTGTGTCTGAAGTCTGAGGGCACATAGAAAACATTGGTGGTAGGTGTAGAAGGACAGAAAGCCTACACAAGCAGAGGGAAGGGCTAAGGCACTGCTGTTAACAAGGGAAGGGCAGAGAGCCTGGATCAGACAGAGCCCGAGAGTCCAAACCACACAGGGATAGAGCAGAGAGACTGAACCAGACAGGGGAAGGGCAGAGAGGCCGGACCAGACAGGGGAAGGGCAGAGAGGCCGGACCAGACGGGAAGGGCAGAGAGGCCGGACCAGACAGGGGAAGGGCAGAGAGGCCAGACCAGACAGGGGAAGGGTAGAGAGGCCGGACCAGACATACGCATGTGCAGGTCTGCCTGGGGAGCTGGGCACAACAGCTCTCCTTATCGGCTGGGGGGGATTAATACATTTGCCCATAATGGTGCCCGCTTCTCCACGCTATGCAGAAGAAGCGAGACCCATTATTTAAAAAATGTTATGGCCTCCATCATACATCTGCCCCACTGTGTACATTAAAAGTGTAGTTAGGAGTTTGAGGTCACTGTACAATGATGTCTGGCGTTTCCGATTAGCTATAAGTATATTCAGCTTTGTAAAACCCTACAGTGTGTTTTATGTTGTGGTCCCAGTATTCCCACTTCAGTTTTCATCATATTACTGTGTCTTTAGCTGTTAAACAATAATTTCATAATGTCTCTTACTTTACTCCACAAGGACCAAGCAGCGTCTCACCACCGGACAAGGAGGAACCTCTCTTCATGGACAGGTACAAGATCAGCCGTGAGTTAGGAGAGGGCGGCTATGGAGTGGTCCTGCTGGCGCGTGAGATCTCCACCAAGACGGATGTCGCCATAAAGGTCGTGAACAACGAGGGACTGTCAGAGAGAGAAAAAGAGAAGACAAGGATTGAGACCAGGGCCCTACAATCAACATCTGGGAGCCCCTTCTTAGTACATGGCCTCCTGACCTTCCAGACCGAGAACATCTTGGCATTCGTCATGGACTACGCCAACGGAGGAGACTTATTCGACCTGCTGCAATCAAGAGGGCGTCTTGAGTCTACAGCTGCAACGTAAGATCTATGCATAATCTGGTGTATAACTGTGTGACTGTGTGCAAGACAAAATCCTATAGGAGCTTACAGTCTAGGAAATGAGCAAACACACATACTTACATTCACTGTACAATATATGTTATTCCTTGTTGGACTCCCATCACTTTGGGGTATAGGTATGAAGCAGTGATAAGGAAGTGAGCCAGAAGAGAAGTGGCCCATGGCAACCAATCAGCACTGAAGTAAAGGTGCGTACACACGGTAAGATATAGTGCACAATCTAGCTAGCTAGTTGTGAATAGCATGCTAGATAGTGCACTATATCTTCCCGTGTGTACGCACTATCTGACGTACGATGCACGCTCCCACCGGTCGTCTGGCAGGGAGCTGCTCGGGTGAACATGCAACTCAATTCTGGCTAGAAAGCATAAGATGTATAGTGTAGTATAGCTGTGACGTCATATCGTATGTGATATCTTATGCACACTGTACGTTATTATAAGCACAAATCTTATGCTTCTGACCACTGGGACTTTCCTGGGAAATAGTATACACTATCATACGGAACATAAATCGTACCGTGTGTACGCACCTTAACGCCTGTAATTTGCATAGTATGAAATTATACAGAGTAGCTGATTGGTTGCCATAGACCAATTTTCCTCTGGCTCATTGCTCCTCCCTTATCACTGCTCATACAACTACCCCTTTGCCTTTTCCTACTATGACTTTATCCTACCTGTATTTTCTTTTGCCGTTTCTATAGCTGTTAAGGTGGCCATGCGCTACTTCTTGCAGCAGAGTATGGCCATCCAGTCCCTTCGGCCGGAACCTTCCCAGGAGGATCGCATGTGATGTATCGCATACGATCCTTTGACATGTGATGTATCACATGCGACCCCGCTCCCCGCAGTGGGTCCGAGTTGGAGGTCGGACATGCAGCAGGTACGACCTTTGATCTGATGCACAGTGGACCGCGTATCGGATCAGATGTCAAACACACCCGATTTGGCCACTTTTACACAATTTCTCAGCCCGATCCGTCAGAATCAGGTGAAAAGTAGCCAAATTCGGACTAGTGTATGGGCACCTTTACACTATTCCCCATCCTACACTGCATCTCTCTATCCTGCACATACACTACGGCTGATTTGGGATGTTACAATATTGATACATTTCTTCTTTAACAGAGTCTTCGCTGCCGAGATCGTGTCCGGTCTCCAGCACTTCCACAGGATGGGCTTCATCCATCGGTAACTAACTTTCTTTCCTTGTTTAAATAAACATAAAATACAAGGGCTGCATTAGTACTTGTTCTTATTGTGGGAAATAAATCATAGTAGTTACACCCTTATAAACATAACATTACTCTGCGATGCATTCAGTGCTAATATGTGTACTGAGAAATAAGAGGTATGTTAAGATATTTTACTGCCTGCACAGAAGACCCATGTGCAGAAGAACTGGCACTGATGCCATAATATTTGCTATATTCTGCACAGACACAAACTCCATATTTCTGGGGAAGACATATGGCGTTCCAGTCATCCATGCTCGGTGAGCATAAGGGGCAGCCTGGTGCCTCCTCAGCTTTAGGACCTTGTTCATAGCACAACTGCACCCTGGTCTGGCCATGTGGAACAGGCATTTATCAATTGGGAGATGCACTTTTCTACATTTCCAGATGTATCCTCATATAGCCAGCCTCAATCCGCCATGCTGAGTAAGTGCCAGTGAGACCCCAGGTCCCGTGCAACTCTGCCAGCATCCAGCATCTGCCAGCAAATGCCTCTTAGTCACAACATAACACAACTAAGATGCGCCAGGAGACTTTGCCCTAATATGTGTCTGAGGACATATCTGCAGCCTTAGTCACTTACTGTATTATGTATTTCATATACTGTCCATGCTAACAAGTACTTAATGAAGAAATTGTTCCTATTACAGAGACATCAAACCAGAGAACATCCTGCTTCATGACGGCCATATTAAAATCGCCGACTTCGGGCTGGCGTTGGAGAACACACCCAAAACCTCTGGCTACGCTGGAACACGTGGCTACATTGCCCCAGAGGTGAGGCTATAATAAATTAGAGGTCGGCTGTACAGTATAAAGGTGCATGCTACAAACAGTATCGGCTTTATGTCCTAAATGGCATCTAATCATGATCTGCCTTCACTGACAGCCAATCACAGGTGTTTTCCTACACTGGTGGTTTAGGAGTGGCTGGCTGGTTAATGCAGAGCCAGGGAAATCCCTTTTATCATTTTGCAGAGGTTGTTCATAGTGAACTTTTGTATCTATGGGGATTTTCCAGGTTTGGTTTATACCTTTGACTCCTTTATTGGCACTCCCGAGAATTTTACGGGTTATGCTCCAGTTCACGCTGAGATCAGTGCTGCGCTCGGCTTCAGCAGCTGCCCAGCCTTGCCTCCTTCCCCCGGCTGTGTGCGGTGTGACCTTGTAATGTCATCTCACACACAGCCAGGTTCAGGGCCGGGCAGCGGCTGATGGAATGCCCAGCGGCACTGCTCGGCTCTGGGTAATGCAGCGGGGGGGGGGGGGGGGGGGGGGGGGGTGTTGGGAAGCGCTCCCCAAAAAAATACCACTGAAGGGGTTAACTTACACTACGATGAATAAAAGTGGAATATTTTGTATTGAGTAAATAATAACTGGGTCTCATAGTATTATTGTAATAAACCAATTATCTTGTGATGTAAGTAAGGCTAATGGAACACACTGCATAAAAGAAAAATATAAATCATTGCCTCTGCCTGTATGTATGAAATATATCATGTGTCCCAACCAGGGTGCCAGATGTGTCTTTGTCAGTGTAACATCTGATGGCAGGCGTATTGTGCCCAGATCTGCTCTCCTGTTTATAAAGTGTTATTGAGTGAACTTCTTACCTTTTATTGACAGATCATCAAGCGAGAGCCGTATGATGCGGGAGTGGATTGGTACTCCTTCGGTGTGGTGCTATTCGAGATGACAACAGGAAAATCCCCCGAGGAGTGCCACATCTCGGCTTTGGCGGGCTGTCATCTGTGCCCGAATACAAGAAACATCATTGAAGAGGTGAGTGTCAGACCCACCTTAGCATTCAGCACTAGGTAACAAAGAGGCCATAAACAATGTGTCAGCGTCTGTTATTTATACAGAACCCCCATTCTCTAGTATCAGCCATGTAGTTGTTCTACGAGCGGTCATGTAGCTGTACATGGGGAAGCTATATGTAGTTACATAAGTCAGATTACATTACTGGCTCCACCTCCCTGACACACACAAATAAGTGAAGGAAACTCCAAGCCAGAGCAATGCCTGCTGCAGGAGTCACTGTACCACTGACATACACTACTGGTCACGTTATACAGCACCGGCATTTTCCCTGTTTCTATTCAAATGTAAGCAAATCAAGTCCAGTGAATGACCCCCAATGGTACCATGATAAGCAGTAACCTGCTAGAGGTTGGGGGAAAGAATACTAAACTACATAGACACACATCCTCTGATTAGGGGAAAATAATGATTATTTTCTTTGAGGCTAAAAATCATTTGAGAAATACTGTATGTCTCCCAAATATGTGCTGTAAGGAATCAGACTGCAGCTGAACAGAAACTTAGTTGCCCTCACGTTCCTCTTTCCAGCTCCTGTGTGGTGACCCTGAGATGCGTCTGGGTGAGAACGGCAACATCAGAGAACATCCATTCTTCACGGGAATCGATTGGGAGAAGTTAGAACATCTGCAGGACCCATTCACTCCCAGCTTCTCCCTGCAGCCACCACAGTGAAGGTAACATCACTTCCCCAGGTGCAGGAGGTATAACATCATCTCACACAGGAGCAGCCGATACCTCCATCAGTAGCCACAGAACAACTTCCAGCTTCCAGAAGAACACCTGGCTTCTCCGTCAGCCCGAATTACACAAGGTGGCAGAACATCGCCCCTCAACTAACAACTACGGTATGTTCTCCAACGCCCATCAAGTACTGGAGACCGAGAGACCGGAACATCAAATCTCTTCCTGATTGGGTAAGTACGATCCAACCCATATTATGCGCAATGTTTGGTTTCTGCACATGTGATCACATGGCAGAACAACGAACACCTCTGCTGATTGCAGAGGTGCTTGCGGTGTAGAGCAGCCAGCGATCACAAATGGAGGCAGGGGGTGGAATGCACCTCCTCCTGCATTTGCATTGCTTGAGGATCCCACATGATAAGCTGCTGTGAGCAGCTTATCATGTGCAATCCAAACTGAATCAGGCATCTTCTAAAAATGTATATAAAATATAACATCAATGGCGAGGGTTTGGCTGGATTATTTAGGGAGGACGGAGGCCAGAACTGATGTTATATCTTATATACATTTAAGCTGCAACGCAAAGTTTCCTTTGTCTCGCAAGCCGACCTACAACTGCAAGCCTGAGAGAGACGAGACTTACTCAGGCTGCAGTCGCAGCGTCACAGCCACCGATGGTCCTGATGTTTTTCTAAACTGCAATCGCAGTTTGTTATGATCACAAATGGAGGCAGGGGGTGGAATGCACCTCCTCCTGCGTTTGCACTGCTTAAGGATTGAGGATTAAGCATTATACACATACCACCCCAGGGCCAATAGCCTAACAGCGCACCCCTACTCTCTACTGCCTTACCATCGCTCGCACCACCCCCCATCATCCATGCCCACACTGCTGCTCTCTCTAACTCCCCCCTCAGCTTCTCTGTCCTCACCCTCTCTGCCCTCGCCCACTCTCTAACTCCCCCCTCAGCGTCTCTGCCCCCACCCTCTCTCTAACTCCCCCCTCAGCGTCTCTGCCCTCATCCTCTCTCTCTAACTCCCCCCTCAGCGTCTCTGCCCTCACCCTCTCTCTCTAACTCCCCCCTCAGCCTCTCTGCCCTCACCCACTCTCTAACTCCCCCCTCTCTCTAACTCCCCCCTCAGTGTCTCTGCCCTCACCCTATCTCTCTAACTCCCCCCTCAGCCTCTCTGCCCTCACTAACTCTCTAACTCCCCCCTCAGCGTCTCTGCCCTTACCCTCTCTCTAACTCCCCCCTCAGCGTCTCTGCCCTCACCCTCTCTCTAACTCCCCCCTCAGCCTCTCTGCCCTCACTAACTCCCCCCCTCAGTGTCTCTGCCCTTACCCACTCTCTAACTAACTCCTCAGCGTCTCTGCCCTCACCCTCTCTCTAACTCCCCCCCTCAGTGTCTCTGCCATCACCCTCTCTATAACTCCCCCCTCAGAGTCTCTGCCCTCACCCTCTATCTCCCCCCTCAGCGTTAATGCCCTCACCCTCTCTCTAACTCCCCCCTCAGCGTCTCTGCGCTCACCTTCACTCTAACTCCCCCTCAGCCTCTCTGCCCATACCCACTCTCTAACTCCCCCTTCAGCGTCTCTGCCCTCACCCTCTCGCTAACTCCCAAATCAGAGTCTCTGCCCTCTCCCTCTCTCTAACTCCACCCTCAGCGTCTCTGCCCTCATATATCTAACTCCCCCCTCAGCGGCTCTGCCCTCACCCTCTCTCTAACTCCCCCTCAGCGTCTCTGCCCTCACCCTCTCTCTAACTCCACCCTCAGCGTCTCTGCCCTCTCCCTCTCTCTAACTCCCCCCTCAGCATCTCTGCCCTCACCCACTCTCTAACTCTCCCCCTCTATCTAACTCCCCCCTCAGCGTCTCTGCCCTCACACTCCAACTCCAGTCCAACCCATATTATGCGCAATGTTTGGTTTCTGCACATGTGATCACATCGCAGAACAACAAACACCTCTGCTGATTGCAGAGGTGCTTGCGGTGTAGAGCAGCCAGCGATCGCAAATGGAGGCAGGGGGTGGAATGCACCTCCTCCTGCATTTGCATTGCTTGAGGATCCCACATGATAAGCTGCTGTGAGCAGCTTATCATGTGCAATCCAAACTGAATCAGGCATCTTCTAAAAATGTATATTAAATATAACATCAATGGCGAGGGTTTGGCTGACTTATCTGGGGAGGACGGAGGCCAGAACTACACCTGCAAACCTGAGAGAGATGAGACTTACTCAGGCTGCAGTCGCAGCGTCACAGCCACCGATGGTCGTGATGTTTTTCTAAACTGCAATCGCAGTTTGTTATGATCACAAATGGAGGCAGGGGGTGGAATGCACCTCCTCCTGTGTTTGCACTGCTTAAGGATTGAGGATTAAGCGTTATACACATACCACCCCCGGGTCAATAGCCTAACAGCGCACCCCCACTCTCTCCTGCCTTACCATCACTCGCACCACCCCCCATCGTCCATGCCCACACTGCTGTTCTCTCTAACTCCCCCCTCAACATCTCTGTCCTCACCCTCTCTGCCCTCGCCCACTCTCTAACTCCCCCCTCAGCGTCTCTGCCCTCACCCTCTCTGCCCTTGCCCACTCTCTAACACCCCCCCACAGCGTCTCTGCCCTCACCCTCTCTCTAACTCCCCCCTCAGCATCTCTGCCCTCACCCTCTCTCTAACTCCCCCCCTCAGCCTTCACTAACTCTCTAACTCCCCCCTCAGCGTCTCTGCCCTCACCCTCTCTCTAACTCCCCCCTCAGCCTCTCTGCCCTCACTAACTCTCTAACTCCCCCCTCAGCTTCTCTGCCCTCACCCTCTCTCTCTAACTCCCCCCTCACCCTCTCTCTAACTCCCCCCTCAGCGTCTCTGCCCTCACCCTCTCTCTCTAACTCCCCCCTCAGCCTCTCTGCCCTCACCCTCTCTCTAACTCCCCCCTTAGCCTCTCTGCCCTCACTAACTCTCTAACTCCCCCCTCAGCTTCTCTGCCCTCACCCTCTCTCTCTAACTCCCCCCACACCCTCTCTCTAACTCCCTCAGCGTCTCTGCCCTCACCCTCTCTCTCTAACTCCCCCCTCAGCCTCTCTGCCCTCACCCACTCTCTAACTCCCCCCTCTCTCTAACTCCCCCCTCATTGTCTCTGCCCTCACCCTCTCTCTAACTCCCCCCTCAGCCTCTCTGCCCTCACTAACTCTCTAACTCCCCCCTCAGCGTCTCTGCCCTCACCGTCTCTCTAACTCCCCCCTCAGCGTCTCTGCCCTCACCCTCTCTCTAACTCCCCCCTCAGCCTCTCTGCCCTCACTAACTCCCCCCTCAGCGTCTTTGCCCTCACCCTCTCTCTAACTCCCCCCTCAGCCTCTCTGCCCTCACTAACTCTCTAACTCCCCCCTCAGCGTCTCTGCCCTCACCCTCTCTCTAATCCCCCCCTCAGCCTCTCTGCCATCACCCACTCTCTAACTCCCCCCTCAGTGTCTCTGCCCTCACCCACTCTCTAACTCCCCCCTCAGCGTCTCTGCCCTCACCCTCTCTCTAACTCCCCCCCCCTCAGTGTCTCTGCCCTCACCTTCTCTATAACTCCCCCCCTCAGAGTCTCTGCCCTCACCCTCTATCTCCCCCCTCAGCGTTAATGCCCTCACCCTCTCTCTAACTCCCCCCTCAGCTCTAACTCTCTAACTCCCCCTCAGCATCTCTGCCCTCAACCTCTCTATCTAACTCCCCCCTCACCCTCTCTCTAACTCCCCCCTCAACGTCTCTGCCCTCACCCTCTCTCTCTAACTCCACCCTCAGCCTCTCTGCCCTCACCCACTCTCTAACTCCCCCCTCTCTCTAACTCCGCCCTCAGTGTCTCTGCCCTCACCCTCTCTCTCTAACTCCCCCCTCAGCCTCTCTGCCCTCACTAACTCTCTAACTCCCCCCTCAGCGTCTCTGCCCTCACCCTCTCTCTAACTCCCCCCTCAGCGTCTCTGCCCTCACCCTCTCTCTAAACCCCCCCCCTCAGCCTCTCTGCCATCACCCACTCTTTAACTCCCCCCTTAGCCTCTCTGCCCTCACTAACTCTCTAACTCCCCCCTCAGCTTCTCTGCCCTCACCCTCTCTCTCTAACTCCCCCCACACCCTCTCTCTAACTCCCCCCTCAGCGTCTCTGCCCTCACCCTCTCTCTCTAACTCCCCCCTCAGCCTCTCTGCCCTCACCCACTCTCTAACTCCCCCCTCTCTCTAACTCCCCCCTCATTGTCTCTGCCCTCACCCTCTCTCTAACTCCCCCCTCAGCCTCTCTGCCCTCACTAACTCTCTAACTCCCCCCTCAGCGTCTCTGCCCTCACCGTCTCTCTAACTCCCCCCTCAGCGTCTCTGCCCTCACCCTCTCTCTAACTCCCCCCTCAGCCTCTCTGCCCTCACTAACTCCCCCCTCAGCGTCTTTGCCCTCACCCTCTCTCTAACTCCCCCCTCAGCCTCTCTGCCCTCACTAACTCTCTAACTCCCCCCTCAGCGTCTCTGCCCTCACCCTCTCTCTAATCCCCCCCTCAGCCTCTCTGCCATCACCCACTCTCTAACTCCCCCCTCAGTGTCTCTGCCCTCACCCACTCTCTAACTCCCCCCTCAGCGTCTCTGCCCTCACCCTCTCTCTAACTCCCCCCCCTCAGTGTCTCTGCCCTCACCTTCTCTATAACTCCCCCCCTCAGAGTCTCTGCCCTCACCCTCTATCTCCCCCCTCAGCGTTAATGCCCTCACCCTCTCTCTAACTCCCCCCTCAGCTCTAACTCTCTAACTCCCCCTCAGCATCTCTGCCCTCAACCTCTCTATCTAACTCCCCCCTCACCCTCTCTCTAACTCCCCCCTCAACGTCTCTGCCCTCACCCTCTCTCTCTAACTCCACCCTCAGCCTCTCTGCCCTCACCCACTCTCTAACTCCCCCCTCTCTCTAACTCCGCCCTCAGTGTCTCTGCCCTCACCCTCTCTCTCTAACTCCCCCCTCAGCCTCTCTGCCCTCACTAACTCTCTAACTCCCCCCTCAGCCGTCTCTGCCCTCACCCTCTCTCTAACTCCCCCCTCAGCGTCTCTGCCCTCACCCTCTCTCTAAACCCCCCCCCTCAGCCTCTCTGCCATCACCCACTCTTTAACTCCCCCCCTCAGTGTCTCTGCCCTCACCCACTCTCTAACTCCCCCCCTCAGCGTCTCTGCCCTCACCCTCTCTCTAACTCCCCCCTCAGCGTCTCTGCCCTCACCCTCTCTGCCCTTGCCCACTCTCTAACTCCCCCCACAACGTCTCTGCCCTCACCCTCTCTCTAACTCCCCCCTCAGCGTCTCTGCCCTCACCCTCTCTCTAACTCCCCCCCCCTCAGCCCTCACTAACTCTCTAACTCCCCCCTCAGCGTCTCTGCCCTCACCCTCTCTAACTCCCCCCTCAGCCTCTCTGCCCTCACTCTCTCTCTAACTCCCCCCTCAGCCTCTCTGCCCTCACTAGCTCTCTAACTCCCCCCTCAGCATCTCTGCCCTCACCCTCTCTGCCCTTGCCCACTCTCTAACTCCCCCCACAGCGTCTCTGCCCTCACCCTCTCTCTAACTCCCCCCTCAGCGTCTCTGCCCTCACCCTCTCTCTAACTCCCCCCCTCAGCCCTCACTAACTCTCTAACTCCCCCCTCAGCGTCTCTGCCCTCACCCTTTCTCTAACTCCCCCCTCAGCCTCTCTGTCCTCACCCTCTCTCTAACTCCCCCCTCAGCCTCTCTGCCCTCACTAACTCTCTAACTCCCCCCTCAGCTTCTCTGCCCTCACCCTCTCTCTCTAACTCCCCCCTCACCCTCTCTCTAACTCCCCCCTCAGCATCTCTGCCCTCACCCTCTCTCTCTAACTCCCCCCTCAGCCTCTCTGCCCTCACTAACTCTCTAACTCCCCCCTTAGCGTCTCTGCCCTCACCCTCTCTCTAACTCCCCCCCTCAGCGTCTCTGCCCTCACCCTCTCTCTAAACCCCCACCCCCCTCAGCCTCTCTGCCATCACCCACTCTTTAACTCCCCCCTCAGTGTCTCTGCCCTCACCAACTCTCTAACTCCCCCCCCTCAGCGTCTCTGCCCTCACCCTCTCTCTAACTCCCCCCTCAGCGTCTCTGCCCTCACCCTCTCTGCCCTTGCCCACTCTCTAACTCCCCCCACAACGTCTCTGCCCTCACCCTCTCTCTAACTCCCCCCTCAGCGTCTCTGCCCTCACCCTCTCTCAAACTCCCCCCCCTCAGTCCTCACTAACTCTCTAACTCCCCCCTCAGCGTCTCTGCCCTCACCCTCTCTCTAACTCCCCCCTCAGCCTCTCTGCCCTCACCCTCTCTCTAACTCCCCCTCAGCCTCTCTGCCCTCACCCACTCTCTAACTCCCCCCTCAGCATCTCTATCCTCACCCTCTCTGCCCTTGCCCACTCTCTAACTCCCCCCACAGCGTCTCTGCCCTCACCCTCTCTCTAACTCCCCCCTCAGCGTCTCTGCCCTCACCCTCTCTCTAACTCCCCCCCTCAGCCCTCACTAACTCTCTAACTTCCCCCTCAGCCTCTCTGTCCTCACCCTCTCTCTAACTCCCCCCTCAGCCTCTCTGCCCTCACTAACTCTCTAACTCCCCCTCAGCTTCTCTGCCCTCACCCTCTCTCTCTAACTCCCCCCTCACCCTCTCTCTAACTCCCCCCTCAGCATCTCTGCCCTCACCCTCTCTCTAACTCCCCCCTCAGCCTCTCTGCCTTCACTAACTCTCAAACTCCCCCCTTAGCTTCTCTGCCCTCACCCTCTCTCTCTAACTCCCCCCTCACCCTCTCTCTAACTCCCCCTCAGCGCCTCTGCCCTCACCCTCTCTCTCTAACTCCCCCCTCAGCCTCTCTGCCCTCACCCACTCTCGAACTCCCCCTCTCTCTAACTCCCCCCTCATTGTCTCTGCCCTCACCCTCTCTCTCTAACTCCCCCCTCAGCCTCTCTGCCCTCACTAAGGGGGAGATTCTCTAAGAATCTCCGCCCCCCTTCCGCCGCGCATCGCATATTTAACTATCGCATATGCTGTAACATATGCGATAATTAAGGCAAAGGACAGCTCTTGCGTTAAGAGCTGTCCTTTGCGGTGAGAGTCCGCCGGGTCCCAGCAGGTCCCGGCGGCTCTCCCCTCCCTCCCACACCCGGCGGTGCTGCTGCTGCGCCGGGCTCTCCTCCTCCCTGCACCCGGAAGAGGATTAGTGCAGGGAGGAGGTCACAGGTCCGGGCAGCACTGCGCTGTGCTGCCCGGACACAGGTGAGGGGGCGATGCGGGGCGGCGTGGGGTCGGCGCGGGGCGGCGGAGAGTTGCGATAGAACCCATTGGCTTCTATGGGGCATCGCCAGATTTTTCTGGCGATGCCCCCCGCCGCGATAACCCGGCGGGGGGATGCTTACAGCATCCCAAAATGCGGTAAAAACCCAGATAACAGGGTTTTTACCGCATTTTTAGCTTAGAGAATCCCGCCCTGACTCTCTAACTACCCCCTCAGCATCTCTGCCCTCACCGTCTCTCTAACTCCCCCCTCAGCGTCTCTGCCCTCACCCTCTTTCTAACTCCCCCCTCAGCCTCTCTGCCCTCACTAACTCTCTAACTCCCCCCTCAGCGTCTCTGCCCTCACCCACTCTCTAACTCCCCCCTCAGCGTCTCTGCCCTCACCCTCTCTCTTACTCCCCCCCCCTCAGTGTCTCTGCCCTCACCCTCTCTCTCTAACTCCCCCCCTCAGAGTCTCTGCCCTCACCCTCTATCTCCCCCCTCAGCGTTAATGCCCTCACCCTCTCTCTAACTCCCCCTCAGCTCTAACTCTCTAACTCCCCCCTCAGCATCTCTGCCCTTACCCTCTCTCTCTAACTCCCCCCTCACCCTCTCTCTATCTCCCCCCTCAGCGTCTCTGCCCTCACCCTCTCTCTCTAACTCCACCCTCAGCCTCTCTGCCCTCACCCACTCTCTAACTCCCCTCTCTCTCTAACTCCCCCCTCAGCCTCTCTGCCCGCACTAACTCTCTAACTCCCCCCCTCAGCGTCTCTGCCCTCACCCTCTCTCTAACTCCCACCCCCTCAGTGTCTCTGCCCTCACCCTCTCTATAACTCCCCCCCTCAGAGTCTCTGCCCTCACCCTCTATCTCCCCCCTCAGCGTTAATGCCCTCACCCTCTCTCTAACTCCCCCCTCAGCATCTCTGCCCTCACCTTCACTCTAACTCCCCCTCAGCCTCTCTGCCCATACCCACTCTCTAACTCCCCCTTCAGCGTCTCTGCCCTCACCCTCTCTCTAACTCCCAAATCAGCGTTTCTGACCTCTCCCTCTCTCTAACTCCACCCTCAGCGTCTCTGCCCTCACCCTCTCTCTAACTCCCCCCTCAGCCCTCACTAACTCCCCCCTCAGCGTCTCTGCCCTCACCCTCTCTCTAACTCCCCCCTCAGCCTCTCTGCCCTCACTAACTCTCTAACTCACCCCTCAGCGTCTCTGCCCTCACCCTCTCTCTAACTCCCCCCTCAGCGTCTCTGCCCTCACGCTCTTTCTAACCCCCCGTCAGCCTCTCTGCCATCACCCACTCTCTAACTCCCCCCTCAGTGTCTCTGCCCTCACCCAATCTCTAACTCCCCCCCTCAGCATCTCTGCCACCCTCTCTCTAACTCCCCCCCCTCAGTGTCTCTGCCCTCACCCTCTCTATAACTCCCCCCTCAGAGTCTCTGCCCTCACCCTCTATCTCCCCCCTCAAATGGTGTCTGCAGCGCTTAAGTGGGGAGGCGTCATGTAAAAAGCAACCCTAAATGAGGCGAAAACGCATCCCAAGGATTGGTCTGTCCATCAAGTACTGGAGACCGAGAGACCGGAACATCAACTCTCTAAAGCCTCTTAAAATCTGAGCACTTTAGCCAGGTTGACAAAGCCGGCCTGAGCGCTCGAAATGCGTTTCCAAAGGATTCCCGCCTCATCTGTGACACCAACCTGCTGCACATCTGTGATACCAACTTGCTGCATGTCTGCACTTTAAACGTACTGACAGCCTGCCTAAATCATCGCTCCCCAGCAAAGGCTATGACTGCCAGCTGCATGCGGCTGTCACCACGTGAGAGTGTACAGGACACTGACCTAGGAAGAACGTAGATCAGCTTGTGCTAACGGTGCGGTCGTAGCAGTCCGGGACCATGGACCATCGGCTTCTTCACACAACAAGGTACTCCTGGTACCTCAACACACAGGACACATGTCACATGCTCTAACTTTCTATCTATAACGTGCAATACATCGCGCGCATCAAGTGCAGTCCAAAAATTAAGCCGGCCTGCGACTGCAAGCCTGAGTAAGAGGAGACTTACTTAGGCTG
The DNA here is from genome assembly GCF_055691185.1 of Crinia signifera. Lineage (NCBI taxonomy): Eukaryota > Metazoa > Chordata > Amphibia > Anura > Myobatrachidae > Crinia > Crinia signifera. The sequence continues at coordinate 155,636 of NW_028142098.1, forward strand.
TAGTAGTAGAGGGTGAACGTGACCGATGGTCGCAGTGTCCTTGTAAACTGCCATTGCATCGCAGTTTGATATGATCACAAATGCCGGCAGGGGGTGGTATGCACCTCCTCCTGCATTTGCATTGCTTGAGGATCCCACGTGATAAGCTGCTGTGAGCAGCTTATCATATGTCACCCAAGCTGAATTTATATAAAATATAAAATCAAAGGCGAGGAATTGGCTGGCAACTTGGGGCGGATGGAGGCCAGAACTGATTTTATATTTTATATAAATACACATTTACGCTGCTAGGTGAAGTTCCTTCGCCTTGCAAGCCAGCCTGCGACTGCAAGACTGAGTAAGGGGAGAATTACTTAAGCTGTAGCCATAGAGGGACACTGCAACCGATGGTCACAATGTCCCTCTAAACTGCCATTGCATCGCAGTTTGATTTGATCACAAATGCCGGCAAGAGGTGGTATGCACCTCCTCCTGCATTTGCATTGCTTGAGGATCCCACATGATAAGCTGCTTATCATTTGCGACCCAAGAATAGAATAGAATCAACTTTATTGGCCATGTGTGCTTGCGCACACTAGGAATTTTTGGGGGATTTACAGTGCAGCATAAATCATGGCTAAGGGGGGGGGGGGGAGGCATTACATACATTACATTGAGACATTACATGCGGGGACCACATTTTTAAAGGGCAAAATTCGCCCTGCCCCTCTAGCAGTGCCCCACTTAAACAGCCTCACGGGGAAGCCCAGCGCCGCCGCAGACGGCGATACCCGGCGCTTACCCGGCAGCGGAGCGACTTCGGAGGGGCCAGGACCGCCCCTTTGATGATGGCGGCGGCTGGGCCCGCACCCTTTGATGAAATTTTTTTAAAAATATTTATTTTTTACACTGACACTTGCACGGATCTGAATGATCCATGTAGGCTTCTGCTGATACGAATTAGTATTTAATGGCTGATAAATACAAATTCGTATTGAAAAAATACGTATGCATACGAAATCAGTAAAATATGAGAAAAAAAAAGAAAACAAAACCTCCCCTCTGGTAATATCCACCCACTATTATTGCTTAGCACAAATCTCTGCGTGTATATGTGCTCCCCATGGGAGATCGACACCAGCAAAGTTGCTTAGCAAAATTGCTTAGAAAAATTGCTTAGCACAGATCTCTACGTGTGTATGCCCCTTTACTCAGGCTGCAGTCGCAAAGGGTCACAGCCACCGATGGTCCCGATGTTCTTCTAAACTGCAATCACAGTTTGATATGATGGCAAATGGAGGCAGAGGGTAGAATGCACCTCCTCCTGCATTTGCATTACTTAAGGATTGCACATGATAAACTATTGCAAGCAACTTATCATATGCAATCCAAACTGAGAGCCTGATTCAGACCTGTTCTCTATGCTGGGAAATAAATGGTGACTGCAGCACTTAAGTGGGGAGGCGTCATGTAAAAAGCAACCCTGAGTGCGGCGAAACGCATCCCAAGGATTGGTCTGTCCATCAAGTACTAGAGACCGAGAGACCGGAACATAGACTCTCTAAAGCCTCTTAAAATCTGAGCACTTTAGCCAGGTTGACAAAGCCGGCCTGAGCGCTCGAAACGCGTTTCCAAAGGATTCCCGCCTCATCTGTGACACCAACCTGCTGCACATCTGTGATACCAACTTGCTGCATGTCTGCACTTTAAACGTACTGACAGCCTGCCTAAATCATCGCTCCCCAGCAATGCTATGACTGCCAGCTGCATGCGGCTGTCACCACGTGAGAGTGTACAGGACACTGACCTAGGAAGAACGTAGATCAGCTTGTGCTAACGGTGCGGTCGTAGCAGTCCGGGACCATGGACCATCGGCTTCTCCACACAGTAAGTTACTCCTGGTACCTCAGCACACAGGACACATGTCACATGCTCTAACTTTCTATCTATAACGTGCAATACATCGCGCGCATCAAGTGCAGTCCAAAAATTAAGCCGGCCTGCGACTGCAAGCCTGAGTAAGAGGAGACTTACTTAGGCTGTAGTCGTAGAGGGTGAACGTGACCGATGGTCGCAGTGTCCTTGTAAACTGCCATTGCATCGCAGTTTGATATGATCACAAATGCCGGCAGGGGGTGGTATGCACCTCCTCCTGCATTTGCATTGCTTGAGGATCCCACGTGATAAGCTGCTGTGAGCAGCTTATCATATGTGACCCAAGCTGAATTTATATAAAATATAAAATCAAAGGCGAGGAATTGGCTGGCAACTTGGGGCGGATGGAGGCCAGAACTGATTTTATATTTTATATAAATATACATTTACGCTGCAAGGTGAAGTTCCTTCGCCTTGCAAGCCAGCCTGCGACTGCAAGACTGAGTAAGGGGAGACTTACTTAAGCTGTAGCCATAGAGGGACACTGCAACCGATGGTCACAATGTCCCTCTAAACTGCCATTGCATCGCAGTTTGATTTGATCACAAATGCCGGCAAGGGGTGGTATGCACCTCCTCCTGCATTTGCATTGCTTGAGGATCCCACATGATAAGCTGCTTATCATTTGCGACCCAAGAATAGAATAGAATCAACTTTATTGGCCATGTGTGCTTGCGCACACTAGGAATTTTTGGGGGATTTACAGTGCAGCATAAATCATGGATAAGGGGGGGGGGAGGCATTACATACATTACATTGAGACATTATATGCGGGGACCACATTTTTAAAGGGCAAAATTCGCCCTGCCCCTCTAGCAGTGCCCCACTTAAACAGCCTCACGGGGAAGCCCAGCGCCGCCGCAGACGGCGATACCCGGCAGCGAAGCGACTTTGGAGGGGCCAGGCCCGCCCCTTTGATGACGGCGGCGGCTGGGCCCGCACCCTTTGATGACATTTTTTTTTTAATATTTATTTTTTAAACTGACACTTGCACGGATCTGAATGATCCATGTAGGCTTCTGCTGATACGAATTAGTATTTAATGGCTGATAAATACAAATTTGTATTGAAAAAATACTTATGCATACGACATCAGTAAAATATGAGAAAAAAAAAAAGAAAACCTCCCCTCTGGTAATATCCACCCACTATTATTGCTTAGCACAAATCTCTGCGTGTATATGTTCTCCCCATGGGAGATCGACACCAGCAAAGTTGCTTAGCAAAATTGCTTAGAAAAATTGCTTAGCACAGATCTCTACGTGTGTATGCCCCTTTACTCAGGCTGCAGTCGCAAAGGGTCACAGCCACCGATGGTACCGATGTTCTTCTAAACTGCAATCACAGTTTGATACGATGGCAAATGGAGGCAGGGGGTGGAATGCACCTCCTCCTGCATTTGCATTGCTTAAGGATTGCACATGATAAACTATTGCAAGCAGCTTATCATATGCAATCCAAACTGAGAGCCTGATTCAGACCTGTTCTCTATGCTGGGAAAAAAATGGTGTCTGCAGTGCTTAAGTGGGGAGGCGTCCTGTAAAAAGCAACCCTGAGTGCGGCGAAACGCATCCCAAGGATTGGTCTGTCCATCTAGTACTGGAGACCGAGAGACCGGAACATCAACTCTCTAAAGCCTCTTAAAATCTGAGCACTTTAGCCAGGTTGACAAAGCTGGCCTGAGCGCTGGAAAACGCGTTTCCAAAGGATTCCTGCCTCATCTGTGACACCAACCTGCTGCACATCTGTGATACCAACTTGCTGCATGTCTGCACTTTAAACATACTGACAGCCTGCCTAAATCATCGCTCCCCAGCAATGGCTATGACTGCCAGCTGCATGCGGCTGTCACCACGTGAGAGTGTACAGGACACTGACCTAGGAAGAACGTAGATCAGCTTGTGCTAACGGTACGGTCGTAGCAGTCCGGGACCATGGACCATCGGCTTCTCCACACAGTAAGGTACTCCTGGTACCTCAACACACAGGACACATGTCACATGCTCTAACTTTCTATCTATAACGTGCAATACATCGCGCGCATCAAGTGCAGTCCAAAAATTAAGCCGGCCTGCGACTGCAAGCCTGAGTAAGAGGAGACTTACTTAGGCTGTAGTAGTAGAGGGTGAACGTGACCGATGGTCGCAGTGTCCTTGTAAACTGCCATTGCATCGCAGTTTGATATGATCACAAATGCCGGCAGGGGGTGGTATGCACATCCTCCTGCATTTGCATTGCTTGAGGATCCCACGTGATAAGCTGCTGTGAGCAGCTTATCATATGTCACCCAAGCTGAATTTATATAAAATATAAAATCAAAGGCGAGGAATTGGCTGGCAACTTGGGGCGGATGGAGGCCAGAACTGATTTTATATTTTATATAAATATACATTTACGCTGCAAGGTGAAGTTCCTTCGCCTTGCAAGCCAGCCTGCGACTGCAAGACTGAGTAAGGGGAGAATTACTTAAGCTGTAGCCATAGAGGGACACTGCAACCGATGGTCACAATGTCCCTCTAAACTGCCATTGCATCGCAGTTTGATTTGATCACAAATGCCGGCAAGGGGTGGTAAGCACCTCCTCCTGCATTTGCATTGCTTGAGGATCCCACATGATAAGCTGCTTATCATTTGCGACCCAAGAATAGAATAGAATCAACTTTATTGGCCATGTGTGCTTGCGCACACTAGGAATTTTTGGGGGATTTACAGTGCAGCGTAAATCATGGATAAGGGGGGGGGGGAGGCATTACATACATTACATTGAGACATTACATGCGGGGACCACATTTTTAAAGAGCAAAATTCGCCCTGCCCCTCTAGCAGCGCCCCACTTAAACAGCCTCACGGGGAATCCCAGCGCCGCCGCAGACGGCGATACCCGGCACTTACCCGGCAGCGGAGCGACTTCGGAGGGGCCAGGCCCGCCCCCTTTGATGACGGCGGCTGGGCCCGCACCCTTTGATGACATTTTTTTTTTAATATTTATTTTTTAAACTGACACTTGCACGGATCTGAATGATCCATGTAGGCTTCTGCTGATACGAATTAGTATTTAATGGCTGATAAATACAAATTCGTATTGAAAAAATACGTATGCATACGAAATCAGTAAAATATGAGAAAAAAAAAGAAAACAAAACCTCCCCTCTGGTAATATCCACCCACTATTATTGCTTAGCACAAATCTCTGCGTGTATATGTGCTCCCCATGGGAGATCGACACCAGCAAAGTTGCTTAGCAAAATTGCTTAGAAAAATTGCTTAGCACAGTACTCTACGTGTGTATGCCCCTTTACTCAGGCTGCAGTCGCAAAGGGTCACAGCCACCGATGGTACCGATGTTCTTCTAAACTGCAATCACAGTTTGATACGATGGCAAATGGAGGCAGGGGGTGGAATGCACCTCCTCCTGCATTTGCATTGCTTAAGGATTGCACATGATAAACTATTGCAAGCAGCTTATCATATGCAATCCAAACTGAGAGCCTGATTCAGACCTGTTCTCTATGCTGGGAAAAAAATGGTGTCTGCAGTGCTTAAGTGGGGAGGCGTCCTGTAAAAAGCAACCCTGAGTGCGGCGAAACGCATCCCAAGGATTGGTCTGTCCATCTAGTACTGGAGACCGAGAGACCGGAACATCAACTCTCTAAAGCCTCTTAAAATCTGAGCACTTTAGCCAGGTTGACAAAGCTGGCCTGAGCGCTGGAAAACGCGTTTCCAAAGGATTCCTGCCTCATCTGTGACACCAACCTGCTGCACATCTGTGATACCAACTTGCTGCATGTCTGCACTTTAAACATACTGACAGCCTGCCTAAATCATCGCTCCCCAGCAATGGCTATGACTGCCAGCTGCATGCGGCTGTCACCACGTGAGAGTGTACAGGACACTGACCTAGGAAGAACGTAGATCAGCTTGTGCTAACGGTACGGTCGTAGCAGTCCGGGACCATGGACCATCGGCTTCTCCACACAGTAAGGTACTCCTGGTACCTCAACACACAGGACACATGTCACATGCTCTAACTTTCTATCTATAACGTGCAATACATCGCGCGTATCAAGTGTAGTCCAAAAATTAAGCCGGCCTGCGACTGCAAGCCTGAGTAAGAGGAGACTTACTTAGGCTTTAGTCGTAGAGGGTGAACGTGACCGATGGTCGCAGTGTCCTTGTAAACTGCCATTGCATCGCAGTTTGATATGATCACAAATGCCGGCAGGGGGTAGTATTCACCTCCTCCTGCATTTGCATTGCTTGAGGATCCCACGTGATAAGCTGCTGTTAACAGCTTATCATATGTGACCTAAGCTGAATTTATATAAAATATAAAATCAAAGGCGAGGAATTGGCTGGCAACTTGGGGCAGGTGGAGGCCAGAACTGATTTTATATTTTATATAAATATACATTTACGCTGCAAGGTGAAGTTCCTTCGCCTTACAAGCCAGCCTGCGACTGCAAGACTGAGTAAGGGGAGACTTACTTAAGCTGTAGCCATAGAGGGACACTGCAACCGATGGTCACAATGTCCCTCTAAACTGCCATTGCATCGCAGTTTGATTTGATCACAAATGCCGGCAACGGGTGCACCTCCTCCTGCATTTGCATTGTTTGAGGATCCCACATGATAAGCTGCTTATCATTTGCGACCCAAGAATAGAATAGAATAGAATCAACTTTATTGGCCATGTGTGCTTGCGCACACTAGGAATTTTTGGGGGATTTACAGTGCAGCATCAAGCATGGATAAGGGGGGGGGAGGCATTACATACATTACATTGGGCCTTATTCTGGTCTGTGCGTACTTTCCTGAATTCTTACGGATGGCGTTTTTTAGCCGTCTGCGCATGCGTGGGCAACGCTATGCGCATGTGCCATGCATGGTCTCCGTACTTGTTCTCACTAATACCGTACAGAAATGTGCACAGCAATCACTCTGGAAATATGGGCGTCTTATGGGAGTCATTCGGTACTACACAGGGGCGTAGTTTCAAAGTGGGCTAAACTGGGCGTAAACATGGGCGTACACGAGGGAGTGCACTCATTCTGGTAGCCGTGCATGCGGACAGCACACCGAATGCACGCGAACCAAAAGGCTAGAAATATGCAGTGTTCATAAGCAAGTATTTCTTTGCGGACACCACTCGGTCATGCGCTAGGCAATCGGAACGCCTGATCACTACGGGCGCACCTCAACCAATGTCAGCTGAACACAATACAATCCACTCCTTTACTCATTACTCATTAATTACACTCTTCTCATTGCTTCAATTGGAACCATTGCAGCTTAAATGGACCATTACTAAACACACACATATATGCTGCAGTTTGGACACACATTTACACTGCAACCAATGGACAGAACTTACTATCACTAATATAAATATACATGTCACTTCTACATTTACCAATTAAACCACACATTTGGGGATGTAAATACACCGCATCGGCGCGTACGGGCAGGTTCCCGTCCGTTCTGACGAGGTAAGACCGTGCAGAATATGTGTGTTTCCACCGAACACGCAAGGTTTGGATGTCGTCCGTAAATACGCCCTGTTGTTCCAGTGTGAGTCCGTCCGTATGTGGAGGTCCGGTGGGCGTTTCTTCGGACGATGACCGCACAGCGTGGCGTGCGGCCCGCTCCGAAAGATTTCGGGAATGTACGCACCGACCAGAATAACCTCCATTGAGACATTACATGCGGGGACCACATTTTTAAAGGGCAAAATTCGCCCTGCCCCTCTAGCAGCGCCCCACTTAAACAGCCTCATGGGGAAGCCCAGCGCCGCTGTAGACGGCGATACCCGGCACTTACAAGGCAGTGGAGCGACTTCGGAGGGGCCAGGCCTGCCCCCTTTGATGATGGCGGCGGCTGGACCCGCACCCTTTGATGACATTTTTTAAAAAATATTTATTTTTTACACTGACACTTGCACGGATCTGAATGATCCATGTAGGCTTCTGCTGATACAAATTAGTATTTAATGGCTGATAAATACAAATTCGTATTGAAAAAATACGTATGCATACAACATCAGTAAAATATGAGAAAAAAAAAGAAAACAAAACCTCCCCTCTGGTAATATCCACCCACTATTATTGCTTAGCACAAATCTCTGCATGTATATGTGCTCCCCATGGAAGATCGACACCAGCAAAGTTGCTTAGCAAAATTGCTTAGAAAAATTGCTTAGCACAGATCTCTACGTGTGTATGCCCCTTTACTCAGGCTGCAGTCGCAAAGGGTCACAGCCACCGATGGTCCCGATGTTCTTCTAAACTGCAATCACAGTTTGATACAATGGCAAATGGAGGCAGGGGGTGGAATGCACCTCCTCCTGCCTTTGCATTGCTTAAGGATTGCACATGATAAACTATTGCAAGCAACTTATCATATGCAATCCAAACTGAGAGCCTGATTCAGACCTGTTCTCTATGCTGGGAAATAAATGGTGACTGCAGCGCTTAAGTGGGGAGGCGTCCTGTAAAAAGCAACCCTGAGTGCGGCGAAACGCATCCCAAGGATTGGTCTGTCCATCAAGTACTGGAGACCGAGAGACCGGAACATCAACTCTCTAAAGCCTCTTAAAATCTGAGCACTTTAGCCAGGTTGACAAAGCCGGCCTGAGCGCTCGAAACGCGTTTCCAAAGGATTCCCGCCTCATCTGTGACACCAACCTGCTGCACATCTGTGATACCAACTTGCTGCATGTCTGCACTTTAAACGTACTGACAGCCTGCCTAAATCATCGCTCCCCAGCAATGGCTATGACTGCCAGCTGCATGCGGCTGTCACCACGTGAGAGTGTACAGGACACTGACCTAGGAAGAACGTAGATCAGCTTGTGCGAACGGTACGGTCGTAGCAGTCCGGGACCATGGACCATCGGCTTCTCCACACAGTAAGGTACTCCTGGTACCTCAACACACAGGACACATGTCACATGCTCTAACTTTCTATCTATAACGTGCAATACATCGCGCGCATCAAGTGCAGTCCAAAAATTAAGCCGGCCTGCGACTGCAAGCCTGAGTAAGAGGAGACTTACTTAGGCTGTAGTCATAGAGGGTGAACATGACCGATGGTCGCAGTGTCCTTGTAAACTGCCATTGCATCGCAGTTTCATATGATCACAAATGTCGGCAGGGGGTGGTATGCACCTCCTCCTGCATTTGCATTGCTTGTGGATCCCATGTGATAAGCTGCTGTGAGCAGCTTATCATATGTAACCCAAGCTGAATTTATATAAAATATAAAATCAAGGGCGAGGAATTGGCTGGCAACTTGGGGCGGATGGAGGCCAGAACTGATTTTATATTTCGTATAAATATACATTTACGCTGCAAGGTGAAGTTCCTTCGCCTTGCAAACCAGCCTGCGACTGCAAGACTGAGTAAGGGGAGACTTACTTAAGCTGTAGCCATAGAGGGACACTGCAACCGATGGTCACAATGTCCCTCTAAACTGCCACTGCATCGCAGTTTGCTTTGATCACAAATGCCGGCAAGGGGTGGTATGCACCTCCTCCTGCATTTGCATTGCTTGAGGATCCCACATGATAAGCTGCTTATCATTTGCGACCCAAGAATAGAATAGAATAGAATTAACTTTATTGGCCATGTGTGCTTGCGCACACTAGGAATTTTTTGGGGATTTACAGTGCAGCATCAAGCATGGATAAGGGGGGGGGGGGGCATTACATACATTACATTGAGACATTACATGCGGGGACCACATGTCCGACGAGCAGCACAGCGCATAGGCAGCCATCAGTGGCGCCACTGGTCTCTGCAGCAGCCAGGTAGGTAACGATATAAGTAGTGTTCCCGCTAGGCTGCTTTAGCTCTAGCAGCGCCCCGCTAAAACAGCCTCACGGGGAAGCAAAGTGCCGCCGTAGATGGCGATGCCCAGCGCTTCCTCAGCAGCACACCGACTTCGGAGGGGCCGGGCCCGCCCCCTTTGGTGACGGCGGTGGCCGGGCCCGCCCCCCTTGATGACGGCAGCGGACCGGGCATGCCCCTCTTGTGACATTGGCGGCCCGGTCCGCCCCCGGCGCCCTGCCCTCTCTAACTGCTAGAGTGAACACTAATAAGCAGGGACAGTACAGTTTTCACACAGGGAACACATACCTGCCGAGCTGCACAGCACCTAGGCAGCCATCAGCGGCACCACTGGTCGTTGCAGCAGCCAGGTATGTAACAATATAAGCCGGGACAGTACAGTATCACACAGGGAACACATACCCGCCGAGCTGCACAGCGCCTAGGCAGCCATATGAGGCGCCACTGGTCGCTGCGGACTCCTGCATCTGCTGATGGACAGCAGCTTGGGCCTGATCTTTTCCCTGTCCTGGCCGGAAGCCGCCTCCAGGTGCCGATGGGGGCCACCATCGCCTCGGAGGTCATCATGCCGGGAACCGTGCCAGTGGCCGGGTCCTGAGCCTATGGTGCCGTACCCGGGGGCTGAGCTGTGCGCCGCTGGCTGCGGCCTGGTCCAGTGTGGCGTCATCCAGTGCCGCATCTCCGTGCATCTCCTGCCGTTGCAGTGCGCCCGCCCCGGCCGGGGTGGGAGTAGTCACCGTGCCGCCATCCGTCCTCCCCCTCCGCCGTCATGGTGCCCTTTCTCCGCCCCGTACCGGAAGCTCAGCTAAATTTATATAAAATATAACATCAAAGGTGAGTGATTGGCTGGCAACTTGGGGCGGATGGAGGCCAGAACTGATGTTATATTTTATATAAATATACACTTACGCTGCAAGGTGAAGTTTTCTTCACCTCGCAAGCCAGCCTGCGACTGCAAGACTGAGTAAGATGAGACTTACTTAAGCTGTAGTCGTATAGGAACACCCCGACCAATGGTCGCAATGACCCGCTACACTGCCATTGCATCGCAGTTTGATATGATCACAAATGCCAGCAGGGGGTGGTAAGCACATCCTCCTGCATTTGCATTGCTTGAGGATCCCACATGATCAGCTGCTGTGAACAACTTATCATATGTGACCCAAGCTGAATTTATATAAAATATAACATCAAAGGCTGGCAACTTGGGGCGGATGGAGGCCAGAACTGATGTTATATTCTCTATAAATATACATTTACACTGCATGGTGAAGTTATCTCCCCATGTGACTCTAATATCTTCGGCCACTTAAAAAACAAACACTTAAAGGTGAACGGTTCACCTGTGACAAGGAGGTGCAGGAGACCGTGGAAACCTGGATTCATCAGCAACCAAGGAGTTTCTACACTGAATCCATCCACTCCCTTGTTACGCGCTGGATCATTGCATCAATGTCAATTATGTGTAGTTGTAATGTTACACATGAACTGTAATTAAATATTCTTTGATTAAAATATTGTTTACATACAACCGTAGTCTCCCTTTTCATTTGGGCACACCTTATATATGGTCTGTAGACCCCATTTTCTATGCAGATGTCATTTGTTCAGTATGTAAATGGTAGTGTCTACAAAACTCCTATGGACAAATCTCTACTTACATTCCAGCAAATGTGAATGTAAAACTCATTATGGCCCTTATTCTGGTTGCCACGCAGGGAACGGTGGTGGCACTGTGCATACGCAACCAGGACAGCGGGCGGGGGTGGCCCCATTAGCATATGGGAGTGTTTCATGGACGTTCCTATAAGAACTCAGGGCGTTCTCATGCTAATGAGGCCATGATGCGGGGGGTGGGCAGCTGCTGATATCACCGGATGTCAGCTGCCCCCCCATTTCCTTCCCAGTGTGCCCACATATGTAAGTGCCTTGAAAGTCACTTTTATTTGCATGCACGCACCACATCCTTCAATGGTCGGCAACCATCAAAAGATGTGGCCGTTCCCCCCTGGCCTGTGAATGGATGTTACTTTGTGGATGTTACTGCAACAGCCAACCATTCACAAGGCGGGCTTTGGTGTAATCACAACGCTGCAAATTTACAGCCTTGCGAATCAACCAGAATAATCCCCTATATGTAAATTACAAGACAGGAAGTGATCACATACTCACCTGCTATTAAATGGTGCCCTCCGGGATACCAGGTGTAGGGGGTGCGGGAATTCCAGCAGATGTAACGGGATGCACTATTGGAAGTCAGAACATCGCCTCTAAATTCCGGAGTCCCCTGTGCATTCCGGGAGTGCGGACCAGCATGGATTGGAGTCTATGAAAAGGGGGGAATCACTGATATCATTTCTCTGACTGAGCCCTGAAATGTCTTTTTCGCAATTATCATACATTAAATGCTGTTAAATCTATGTATTACATGACATGCAAATAATAGTAAAGCGTGGAGCAGATACTGTAAAAAACAATATATGTAATTCAACGTAGTGGAACGATCACATTGTAAATAAGCTGGAAACTGATTAAAGCCACCGGCCAATGTAACAGGTGAAGAATAGTCAGTGCGACGAGCTGACGCCTGGGAACCGTGTAATGTATATTGAGCTCTGTAAGTACCCACCTGAAGTAGCCCAAGTAGCCCAACCCTGAGAGGGAGAGTGATCAGATAGTATACAGGGCATTCCGGGGGAAATACAGAAACCAGGGTCTCCTTATAGAACAGATGCTAAACCAACTAAAATACTGATTTATTAGAAGATGATTATAATACAGTTCCTCCATCCGGTGCGTTGTCGGCCGCTGGAGGCGGCATTTCAGCTCACACCGGCCGGGGAGGGACGGGCTGAAATAAGTGACCAGTGGCTGTGCGTGGCTAAACCTAATCCTAATGAGCACAAACAGCGTGATAAAATACATCAATAGAGTATCACCCCATCTCCTTGGGGCTAATTCAGACCTGATCACGTGGCTGCGAATTTGCATATCAGCCGATTCTTCATAAACTGCACATGCGCACGGCCCCTAGTACCCATTCCAAGTCCTTCTATTCCATTCCAGACTCTTCACCCACTCTACTATTGTAGCAGCATCCTCCTCTCCCCCCCATGTCAGCCTGCCCACCTACACCCCTGCTCTAGCAGCATCCTCCTCTCCCCCCATGTCAGCCTGCCCACCTACACCCCTTCTCTAGCAGCATCCTCCTCTCCCCCCATGTCAGCCTGCCCACCTACACCCCTGCTCTAGCAGCATCCTCCTCTCCCCCCATGTCAGCCTGCCCACCTACACCCCTGCTCCAGCAGCATCCTCCTATCCCCCCATGTCAGCCTGCCCACCTACACCCCTGCTCTAGTAGCATCCTCCTCTCCCCCCCATGTCAGCCTGCCCACCTACAACCCTGCTCTAGCAAAATCCTCCTCTCCTCCCCTGTGGCAGCCTGCCCACCTACACCCCTGCTCTAGCAGCATCGTCCTCTCCCCCAATGTCAGCCTGCCCACTGACACCCCTGCTCTAGCAGCATCCTCCTCTCCCCCCATGTCAGCCTGCCCACCTACACCCCTGCTCTAGCAGCATCCTCCTCTCCCCCCATGTCAGCCTGCCCACCTACACCCCTGCTCTAGCAGCATCCTCCTCTCCCCCAATGTCAGCGTGCCCATCTACACCCCTGCTCTAGCAGCAGCCTCCTCTCCCCCATGTCAGCCTGCCCACCTACACCGCTGCTCTAGCAGCATCATCCTCTCCCCCCATGTCAGCCTGCCCACCTACACCGCTGCTCTAGCAGCATCCTCCTCTCCCCCCATGTCAGCCTGCCCACCTACACCCCTGCTCTAGCAGCATCCTCCTCTCCCCCCATGTCAGCCTGCCCACCTACACCCCTGCTCTAGCAGCATCCTCCTCTTCCCCCATGTCAGCCTGCCCACCTACACCCCTGCTCTAGCAGCATCCTCCTCTCCCCCCATGTCAGCCTGCCCACCTACACCCCTGCTCTAGCAGCATCCTCCTCTCCCCCCATGTCAGCCTGCCCACCTACACCCCTGCTCTAGCAGCATCCTCCTCTCCCCCCATGTCAGCCTGCCCACCTACACCCCTGCTCTAGCAGCATCCTCCTCTCCCCCCATGTCAGCCTGCCCACCTACACCGCTGCTCTAGCAGCATCCTCCTCTCCCCCCCATGTCAGCCTGCCCACCTACACCCCTGCTCTAGCAGCATCCTCCTCTCCCCCATGTCAGCCTGCCCACCTACACCCCTGCTCTAGCAGCATCCTCCTCTCCCCCCATGTCAGCCTGCCCACCTACACCCCTGCTCTAGCAGCATCCTCCTCTCCCCCCATGTCAGCCTGCCCACCTACACCCCTGCTCTAGCAGCATCCTCCTCTCCCCCCATGTCAGCCTGCCCACCTACACCCCTGCTCTAGCAGCATCCTCCTCTCCCCCCATGTCAGCCTGCCCACCTACACCCCTGCTCTAGCAGCATCCTCCTCTCCCCCCATGTCAGCCTGCCCACCTACACCCCTGCTCTAGCAGCAGCCTCCTCTCCCCCGATGTCAGCCTGCCCACCTACACCCCTGCTCTAGCAGCATCCTCCTCTCCCCCATGTCACCCTGCCCACCTACACCTCTGCTCTAGCAGCATCCTCCTCTCCCCCATGTCAGCCTGCCCACCTACACCCCTGCTCTAGCAGCAGCCTCCTCTCCCCCCATATCAGCCTGCCCACCGACACCCCTGCTCTAGCAGCAGCCTCCTCTCCCCCCATGTCAGCCTGCCCACCTACACCCCTGCTCTAGCAGCAGCCTCCTCTCCCCCCATGTCAGCCTGCCCACCTACACCCCTGCTCTAGCAGCATCCTCCTCTCCCCCCATGTCAGCCTGCCCACCTACATCCCTGCTCTAGCAGCATCCTCCTCTCCCCCATGTCAGCCTGCCCACCTACACCCCTGCTCTAGCAGCATCCTCCTCTCCCCCCATGTCAGCCTGCCCACCTACACCCCTGCTCTAGCAGCATCCTCCTCTCCCCCCATGTCAGCCTGCCCACCTACACCCCTGCTCTAGCAGCATCCTCCTCTCCCCCCATGTCAGCCTGCCCACCTACACCCCTGCTCTAGCAGCATCCTCCTCTCCCCCCATGTCAGCCTGCCCACCTACACCCCTGCTCTAGCGGCATCCTCCTCTCCCCCCATGTCAGCCTGCCCACCTACACCCCTGCTCTAGCAGCATCCTCCTCTCCTCCCATGTCAGCCTGCCCACCTACACCCCTGCTCTAGCAGCATCCTCCTCTCCCCCCATGTCAGCCTGCCCACCTACACCCCTGCTCTAGCAGCATCCTCCTCTCCCCCCATGTCAGCCTGCCCACCTACACCCCTGCTCTAGCAGCATCCTCCTCTCCCCCCATGTCAGCCTGCCCACCTACACCCCTGCTCTAGCAGCATCCTCCTCTCCCCCATGTCAGCCTGCCCACCTACACCCCTGCTCTAGCAGCATCCTCCTCTCCCTCCATGTCAGCCTGCCCACCTACACCCCTGCTCTAGCAGCAGCCTCCTCTCCCCCCATGTCAGCCTGCCCACCTACACCCCTGCTCTAGCAGCATCCTCCTCTCCCCCCATGTCAGCCTGCCCACCTACACCCCTGCTCTAGCAGCATCCTCCTCTCCCCCCATGTCAGCCTGCCCACCTACACCCCTGCTCTAGCAGCATCCTCCTCTCCCCCATGTCAGCCTGCCCACCTACACCCCTGCTCTAGCAGCATCCTCCTCTCCCCCCATGTCAGCCTGCCCACCTACACCCCTGCTCTAGCAGCATCATCCTCTCCCCCCATGTCAGCCTGCCCACCTACACCCCTGCTCTAGCAGCATCCTCCTCTCCCCCCATGTCAGCCTGCCCACCTACACCCCTGCTCTAGCAGCATCCTCCTCTCCCCCATGTCAGCCTGCCCACCTACACCCCTGCTCTAGCAGCATCCTCCTCTCCCCCATGTCAGCCTGCCCACCTACACCCCTGCTCTAGCAGCATCCTCCTCTCCCACCATGTCAGCCTGCCCACCTACACCCCTGCTCTAGCAGCATCCTCCTCTCCCCCCATGTCAGCCTGCCCACCTACACCCCTGCTCCAGCAGCATCCTCCTCTCCCCCCATGTCAGCCTGCCCACCTACACCCCTGCTCCAGCAGCATCCTCCTCTCCCCCCATGTCAGCCTGCCCACCTACACCCCTGCTCTAGCAGCATCCTCCTCTCCCCCCATGTCAGCCTGCCCATCTACACCCCTGCTCTAGCAGCATCATCCTCTCCCCCCATGTCAGCCTGCCCACCTACACCCCTGCTCTAGCAACATCCTCCTCTCCCCCATGTCAGCCTGCCCACCTACACCCCTGCTCTAGCAGCATCCTCCTCTCCCCCCATGTCAGCCTGCCCACCGACACCCCTGCTCTAGCAGCATCCTCCTCTCCCCCCATGTCAGCCTGCCCACTGACACCCCTGCTCTAGCAGCATCCTCCTCTCCCCCCATGTCAGCCTGCCCACCTACACCCCTGCTCTAGCAGCATCCTCCTCTCCCCCCATGTCAGCCTGCCCACCTACACCCCTGCTCTAGCAGCATCCTCCTCTCCCCCCATGTCAGCCTGCCCACCTACACCCCTGCTCTAGCAGCATCCTCCTCTCCCCCCATGTCAGCCTGCCCACCTACACCCACCTACACCTACGCCCTAGGAGGCAGGGCGGGAGGAGGTGGGGCAGCGATGAGAGAAGAGGACAGCGGGCAGGAGGAGGCAGGTGCATCCAGCAGCTGGGCACTGTGCGGCAGGCACTGCCGCTGACCGGGGACGGTCGGGAACTGATATATGTTACTGTATATGTATGGTGAGGTTTCGAGGAAGTGACGGGGCAGCGGCCAGCAGCGGGGCAATGTGCGGCACTAAAGCATGGGGGCGGGAGAGTGTATATCTATGGTTTTACTTTTTTTTTAGTGGGCTATGAGGTGTTACCTGCAGGCGTCGTAATGGGCGTTACCTAGGTCACGTGGGTACGACCCTAATGAATCTTTTTAAAATAACTATGCACTTCTCTCAGTGTAATTGTCTGGTAGTTTATATTGCAGCAATTCACACTAAGGGCCTGATTCAGCAAGGCTCGGTAAGCAGGGGTCAACTGCTGCTTGGCGAGCTCATAACAACCATCCGAACGCTCCGTCAGTACCATGCGAGTGAGTGTACTCACACACAGCCCCTCTCACACAGCTGGGTTAAGGCTCAGGAGGGCCCAGGGGACTTTTGACAGGGGGGCCCTGAGGTCTAACATTAAAATCATATTACAAATTTGTGTGTGTGTGTATGCATGTGTGTGTGTATGCATGTTTGTGTGTGTGTATGCATGTGTGTGAATGCATGTATGTATATATGTATATATGTGTGTGTGTGTGTGTGCGTGTGTGTGTGTATGCATGTGTGTGAGTGTGAGTGTGTATACATGTGTGTGTGTATGCATGTGTGTGTGTGTGTACACATACATATCATTTATTGACATATTAGAGCCTGTGTGACCCAGAAATGTTGCAAATATGCTGTTTAATAAATGCAATGTAATATAATGGTTTAATACTGCAGTGCCATGCGTGGTCTGAATTCATTCCTGTCCCTCAGCAGGGGGATGTAATGGGATGCCGGCAGTCAGAATATCAATGCAGACCTCCCAATCAGTGGTGTAACTACAGAGGGTGCAGGGGATGCAACTGCTGTGGGGCACGGGGGCAATCCCCTACACCCTATTTTAAGTTGATTTTTTTTTTTAATGGGAGCAGGAAACACAGCGGCTGCAGGAGCCTATATGAGGACTAATTCTGTCACTATGGTGGGTGGGAGCAGCAGGAAGCCCAGTGGCTGCCGGCTCTTAAGAGACCAGTGGCACCGTGGCGGCATGTCACCTTACCCCCTCTCATCTGGCTGCCGGCACCTGAGGAGACATGTGAGTCACTGTGGCAGCAGGGGAAGGAGAAGACCCAGCGGCTGCAGGAGCACCGGAGGAGAAAAGTTACTGCAGCTGTGGGAGGAGGAGGAGGCCTGCGGCTGCCAGCGCTGTGAATGTAAGACCCTCCATTGCTAGTGAAATCAAGACATGCATCCTCTCCTCTTCCCCCATCACCCTCTGTAACCTCACCTCGTCACATCACCTCACCAACTCTATCCCTGCCACACCCCTCACAATCTCTCCCCTCACCTCACCCCTGACCTGCATCCTCTCTTCCCCTCATCATCCCATGTCACCTGACCACCTCTCGCCCCGTCACCTCACCCCTGACCTGCATCCTCTCCTCCCCCTCATCATCCCATGTCAGCTGACCACCTCTCGCCCCGTCACCTCACCCCTGACCTGCATCCTCTCCTCCCCCTCATCATCCCATGTCACCTGACCACCTCTTGCCCCCGTCACCTCACCCCTGACCTGCATCCTCTCTTCCCCTCATCATCCCTAGTCACCTGACCACCTCTCGCCCCCGTCACCTCACCCCTGACCTGCATCCTCTCCTCCCCCTCATCATCCCTAGTCACCTCACCAGCTCTTGCCCGCCCATCACCTCACCCCCTCTCTATCTCACTCCTGCTGCTCTCTGTCTCCCCCTCTCCACCTTCTCTTTTTAGCACCTGACCCACCCCCCATAGAAGCATTGTAGTGACAAAGGTGGAGGTTGGAGGCCATTTCAAGATTTTGCTATGGGGCCCTGAAAGTTCTAGTTACCCCCTGATCCCAATCATAAGTATGTGGGGCAGGCTAGCGTCAGGCTGGAAGAAAATTAGGTTTAGGCAATAGTGGCGGAGTTGGGGTTAGGCTGTGGGCAGGAGGGTTTGGCCACTAGAAAGAAGGGGGGTTAGGGTTAGGCTGTGGGGCACGAAGGTTAGGCACTAGCAAGGAGGGATAGGATGATGGCATCTGTATTCTGACTGCCGGCATCTACACCACCAGTCATCTGCATGTATTTCATAAATAATATAAGAGTATACATACATATATATGTATATACATAGCCTATAGGGCATACACAGACACATACCATACATAGACACAGGGCATATATGTACATAAACCATACATATACACACAGGACATACACACACATACCATGCATACACATGTGACATAAACACACACTATGTTTATAAAAACACACAAGCTATAGACATTATTAAAGCAAATAAGCCCCACAAGCAATCACACCCACACTGCTGCTACCAAGACATCACAGTGCTCACTGGGCCAGCATACAGTGATGTATTAATGGTTCTTACACTCCTCACCCCACTGCCTATGCCCCTTCTGCTGGCACCAACAACAAAGCACACATACCTGGGGAGTCAGCCTCACCAGGACAGAAGCAGCTCTATCTCACAGCCCTGTGAGGTGTAGAGAGAGGAGCTGCCTGAAAGCCGAGGAACTGTGCGCTGCAGCGCCACCTATCTGAAACTCTACAACATTACACCCAAAACTGTCTCCATGTATTCCCCACAGCTCAGCTGTATATATAAAAAATTTTTTTTTAGCTGGTTTGAACGGGGACCCTTTCAGAGAGGGGGGACTGGGGATACATACCCCCTCCCCCCCAATCCGGCCCGCCAAAGTCGTTCGGTGTCAGGGATTGGAAATGCGCAAACCCCGACCATCAGGGCTGGTTCCGAATTCAAGGCCTGATTCAGTACCGCTCGCTAAGCAGTGGTCAGTTGCTACTTAGTGAGCGGCATAACACGCGCCCCCTGCCACCGAATCCTATCGGTAACATGCGAGGGGATGTACGCGAACATATCCCCTCACATGCGGCCATCAAATGATTTCTCTCCTCTTATAAACTGAGTTTCTTTTCCGTCTGAGTTCGCCAAAGAGGGGGTGGGCGCTGACATCATGTGGGGTCAGCCGCCGGCCCACCTGCGTTCTCAGGGAACGGCCAGCATTTTCATGGGGACGCTTATAAAACGCTGAACGTTCCCGTGCTCCGGCCTTTGCCCGCCTCCTCCCCTACCCGTGCAAGCACCTCACCTTTGACAGGTGTCGAAAGCGTTCGCACAGCGTCCCTGCACTTGCGTATAATTGGCCATAAGCATGCAGAGCAGCACCATCAGTACACTGGGGACGATCACTCCTGAATCACCCCCTCGGATCCATACGTGCGATCCTGAATCAGCCTCCAACTGCGCTGTTTTAGGACTTAATGACAATAAACTTCCTGTCATCCGGCAGTCTAGTAATCTCTGAGGTGTATGAAGGGAGTCTAGTTACAGTCCACTTCACATTATGCACCACACGTTAATGCCCATTACTTATTAAACCACATGCCATTATGCCCATTACATGTCATTATGTCACACACCGTAATGCCTATTACATATTATGTCACATAAGTGCCGCTTACCTACATGCTAGTTGCCAGGAGCTGCGTGCTCTATGCCAGGAGTTTTGTGATTGTTGGCACAGGGGGTTTCATGCTTGTTGCCATGAGAGGATTACATGCTTGCTGCCATGGGGGGTTCCATGCTCATTGCCATGGGGTGATTACACATTCATTGCCCAGGGGATGGAAAAGGGTTTACATCCTTGTTGCCCAAGGCGGGGGAGATTACATGCTTGTTGCTCAGGGGGCTCCCTCCAACCATGTCGGCTCATGCCCCTCCTGGGCCCCTGACCCCAGGCTGATTGGCTCCGGAGCTGCACTATATTTGAAATGGCTGAGAGCCGCTGGAGGGGTGAGGAAAGCCTTCAGCGCTGCGCTCCACTCTTCTAGTCTCTCAGTGGCAGCGGCAGAGGTGCTGGAAGGGTGGGGGAACCTGTGGTGCTGCTCAGCTCTCTCCTTCACCTCTCATCTGCGGCACCCGCCAGAGGGGTGGGAGAAGCGCAGTAGGGAATGCAAGGTGATACGGTGTATCAGCAACATATTTCGTACTCCCTTCTTTGCACCACCGCACCTACTCCAGCCAGTCGATGCACTCTTGTGAGCAGCGGTTGCGATCGTCTTTTAGGTAGCCATCCTGACATGCCAGGACATTGCAGGATGCTGCTGTACTACCTTTGTGAGTCCAGGGCTGCAGCCATTTATATCACTGCAGCTCGTGCCAACAGGTTTGATCGGGTTAAAGAACATACAGCCTCATGGCTACAAATGGTTCCCCTGTCACATCTCTCCTGCTCCTAGAACACACAGTGTAAAAGTGTTCAAGGAAGACAATATTGTGTATTGTGATTTTGTCATGTTCCTTCCCCCTTTATATTTCTTCCTTCTGTATCCCTCTCCTTTTGCAAAAAAAAAAAATTAAAACTCAATAAAATTACTGATGTTAAACAAACCATAACCAGAAATGTAAACAACAAAGTGATTGGCCGATAGTTTGGGGGTATAACAGTTGCAGGGTAATTACTTTTTTGTTGTTTAGCAATGTCAGTATTGCTTTGGTCTTGTATCAGGTTGTCCTAAAAGGTTATCCTTCTAAGCTGCCCAGTCCCCACTGAAGAAACGCATCCCCATGACAATACAGAATGTCCCCACCCCATAAGTCACAGTTAGGATGGTGCTTGCTGAGGAATCTGTAATTCATTTGCTGTGTGCCACCCAGAGCATTTATAGATGAGGAAACAAAGCTTAATTGTTGGTTCATGGGACCACAAACCCTTATCTCACATTGGGCCAGATGTATCAAGCTTCAAAAAGTGATAAAGTGGGGAGTGATAAAGAGCCATCCAATCACCTCCAACCTGTCATTTTTCTAACCCAGCCTGTAACATGGCAGGTAGGATCTGATTGGCTGGCTGTTTATCTCTCTCTGTTTTATCACCTTTGAAGATTGATACATCTGGCTCATTGTATCTGAGTCTCTTTGATGTTTTCTGCAAATCCAGATGTGCTTTGATGCAGTCTCTCTAATAATGGCTTCTTTCTAGCCACCCTCCCATACAGGCCAGTTGTGTGCAGAGCTTTTCATATTGCTGACTGGTGCATCCTCACTCCCACCTGAGGCACTGAGCTCTGTAGGTCCTCCTATAATAATAGCCGGCTACCCTGTGGGTCTCTAACTAGTCTCCTGGCTCTACCACTGACTTGTGATGGGCGGCTTGGTCTAGGCAGCAGGACATACAGTAGCTTACATTTCACCACTGATCCTACAGTGGGACATCAGAGCACTTGGCCTTTATTATTGGCTATTATCTTGTAGCCTTTCCTGCCTTGGGTATGTCTATAACTTTATCTGTTAGGTGAATAAAATGCTCCTTGGTCTCCAGTCTCACAGCTTTCCTTCACATTCTCCACCTGACCAATGTGATTTCAATGAAAGGGAGTTTGTCCATACATATTATTAAATGAATATTGTATTATATCAGATAACAATGGCCCTTATTCTGATCTAGGCGGTACGGCCCGCGTGCGGCCGTACCGCCGATGTTTTCACTCTGCACATGCGCAGAGGTCACTCTGCGCATGTGCAGGCGAAATCGCCGCACACAAATTTTATACGCCGCAAAGGGGGCGTATAGGGGCGTGAGGGGCTTAATACCCTCATTTCCCTATGCATACGCCCCGCGTTTCATGGGCGTTCCCATGCAAACGCGGGGCGTATGCATGGTAATGAGGCTATGACGCCAGTGATGGGGGCGGAAAGCTGACATCGCCGGATGTCAGCTCTCCACCCCCATACAAGCTTTCACACGGACGATTGTCCGTGTGGTCTAAGCTTGCGTGAGCGGGGGGAGCGTGCGGCCCTGCCTTCGATGGTCGTCGACCATCGAATGCAGGGGGCAGCTCCCACCATGGTGGAGGCGTTCGCCCCACCATTTTCATGCGGATCGCCAGCCGTCCGCGTACGGACGGCCGTGGCGATCCGTCTTGTAGGCGGGGATTGGTTTGTGCGGCCGGAGCAACGTATGCGGCTCCGGCCGCATAGATCAGAATAAGGGCCAATCTCCTGTTTATATTGGAACAGGGTTATTTATACTCAAAGGTCATACATATGATAAACTCATTATTGTATAAGTCTATCAAAAATCTACGCAATAAGAATAATAGTAACCTACAATCAACAGCAACAACATCAGCAGCAACTGGTTCAGGTAAGCAGAGCAAACCCAAGCCTACAAGGCTTATTCTGGCAGGGTGATGGCTTGGCGCAGTAAGGGGTCCCAGCAACATTCTGTGGCTTCTGATTTATATTCTGTTCCCCAGTGGCACCAGGTTGTCTTTATAGGTGCCGGATGACTGAGCGGCAGTCAGGATTCCGACAGTAATTACATCAACGTCGGAATCCCGACTGCTAAAACCCTGACAGACGGGCAGCGGCTATTCTCCCTTGTGGGGGTCAGCTGACCGCCCGCTAACTCCCGAGCATCCGCGCATATGTAAGTGTGAGTCACTTATACATGCGTGCACCTTCGCCATCATTCGATGGTCGCCAACCATCGAATGATGTGAGTGGATTACAGTAGGCTACGTATGGATGTTACTGTGTAACATCCATTTGCAGGCCCTGCGAGGGAATAGCCCTTGCGAATGGGTGGTGGCCGGGCCACCATTCGCAAGACCGGGTTTGGTGGACTCGATCAACCAGAATAACCCCTTTATCTGTAGTGTTATGTGGTGTGCGTCTACAGTGCCTCCAAAATCAATGTTTCTGCAGTCACAAAACACAAAACACCAGTCACAGTACAAATAATTATTTATATTTTGGGGATTTATATGCAGACAAGATATATATTTTTTTTTACTTCAAACCCAAAGAACAGGGTAAGAGGAAGGGGATAACAGTGCAAGGAGAGTAACAAGGGAAATATAAATACAAATTGGGAAATTTGATAAAAACAAATATTAAAAATGCTTTGAGCTCATAGGTCCAGCTAAAATGGCAGTTTAACCCTTCCAATACTATAGGCCTGGACCTCCAGTCATGGAAGGGTTAAAATGATACAATTCGATTAGTGTCTTATTAACTGTAAGAAAACCATACTTACAGGATTGTAACATTAAGAGCAGAAATGACGTCAGAAAGACCGATCGGGGGTCTGGTATCTGGGTCCTTAATAATAAAGTCACCACTTCATCTGTTTGCACAGCGCTGGCGCGCCGCGTGCCCAGTTTAGGGAGCGCAGATTCACCATCTGGCACTAATCACTGCCCCCCTTCTTTTTGAGGCACAAGCCATGTTAAGATTAAGTGCACTTTTGTGGTGAGAATTAAATACAAAACAAACAAGAACCAAAAAAAAAAGGATTCACATAAAATACAATAGAGCACAAAGATATCTCAGTAACGTAAAACGGCTTGTGCAGCCTCTGGCTTAGTGGCAGCAGCTAACAGGTCAGACTGCTGAGCTACACAGCTTGCGGAGATGGTTAACAACAATCGGAGATGGGGTCTTCCTGGTAACTTCAATCAAGGATTGGGAGGGTCACAGATAAAGGGAAGGTTTGTAATAGAATCATACATAACATTTAACATACAGAAAATCAATCACATTTTTCTTGCGTGGGGATAGTTCCCTGTGTCTCCAGTGTGATGGTTTACTGATTTCCAGTTGTGCCCAGTTGATTCCAGTGCTGCTTGGTTTGGTCCAGTGTTGCACATCCAGTGAGGGGTTTGGGTCACCCCGCGACTGCCCGCAGTCTGGGGGGCATGGAGGGGGAGGGGCACGGGCACGTTTTCTGTGCCCAACGGGAAAAAAAAAAGGAAAAATTTGTTTTTTTTTCCCAGCTGTTCAACGAGCGCGTCATTCTCAGAGTCGGTAAAAACTGAAATAATAGTCTGTAACTTGTGAAGGATCCAGAGAAGTGTCATAGCATCCTGCTGCTCCCTGAGAGACAGAAAGAGGGACAGTTAGAGAAGACTCCTGCGTATGAGGCATGAACACTGCACAAGTATCAGACAATAGAGGGGGATGTCAGGTGCTAGAAGGCGCATTTATTGCCTAATGACCTTACACTAATACTGGCAATGTAGTATAATCGGTGTCTGGATTCTGGGAAGACAGGCGCAGTGTAACCCAAGCCGATGGCTGCGTATTGGTTGTAAATGCACTAAGGACACTGGTGAGTAGATCGGAACGGCTTACCGGAGGTGACACCTGCAGGTGAAAGGTGAAATCCTGGGAGGGAAACAACTGGAGAGACCATAAGTGGTACGATGATGGGATCGGCTGGGTACACGCTCCAGAGACCTGGGGGAGAGAAAAAGTTTCCATCAACTCCCATTACATTTACTACCAGGAGTACATACATATAATACTACATTTTATTAGCAGCTTATAGTCTCTGATCATGCTATTGCAAATGCCTGTAGCAGCCAGGGTCTATGGTACCATAGCAGGAATCTGGCGGCTTTAGGACCCTTGCCATATGCTGTCTAGCTAGCCCTAGGGTGCTCAGCACAGGCCGGAGACTTACAATGGTCTATGACACAGGTCTTCAACCTGTGGCCCTCCAGATGTTGTGGAACTACATGTCCCAGCATGCCCTGACAGTTTTGGCATGCTCTTATAGGAAAAAAATGTGGCAATGCATGTTGGAACATGTAGTTTCACAACATCTGGGGGGCCATTGAAGATCCATGGTCTATGATATATTTGGGAGAACCATTTCACCTTGTGTGGAGCAGAGCATAGAAACTTAAGTGACAGCTCTGTTGAACAGCCTAAAACTTACCTTCATCTGCACTTTAGCATACTCTGAGTTGCTTGCAGCTTTACGGAACTGTGAACATTGGGTCAGGGCTAAAAAAAGGGCAAAAGCGCTTATTTAGAGTTTAAGATTTGTAAGTTTGTTTGCATATTATTGCGCAATAATATAGATATTTAAGCACTTAGGTGTTACAGCAAAAGGTTGAATAGAGAGTTATTAAATGGTACAGATATTTGAATGTGTTCAATTTAAAGTGATTAATTACGAGTACAATAAGAATGTTCATTGGTTGTAACATAATACAGTAGAATTGTAGAATACATTTGTTTACTTTAAGAAAACATCTAATCAGTCGTTCTTCTCTGCGGGCGTCCTCGGAGATTTGCATAGTCTCCGAGGTGCTCGTAGCGGGGTGGGCATACAGTAGGCGGGCAGGGGGCCTTCGCAGGGTTTCCTGGGCGTACTCACAAAAATATTGGATGCACCCAGGAAATGCTGGGCATCAGCAAGTGAACGGGGGTGGCTACTTGCCTTCCGGGGGCTGGCAGCAGACGTCACCGAATGTCAGCTGCCCACAATGTTCACGGAGCAGGGTGCCACTAAATAAAGTCACCAGGGAGTGAGCGCTTCAGAAATCGACCATCGAATGATTTTGGGAAAATATGCGAATAGCGGGGTGTGGGCATTTGGGCGGTGCTAAAAAGCTCACAAAGAAGCAAAATAACACTGCTTTGTGAGCCAACCAGAATAAGGGCCATACTGCTTATTAATGGGTGCAAGAATAGTGTAGCCCTGGCAGAAACAATGGTTAAGCATAGAGAACCCCAAGTAGGCATCAGCCTGGCTGCGATCCCATGGGAATGCCCAGCATTTCATAGAGACGCCCATGCCACTTTCATGGAGGAGAAACATCCTCCGGTGCGTGACAGCACTTGATGCTCTGATGAAGTGAACTATTAGGGGGAGCAGGCAAGAAACCGAATGGACATTCCAAACTACATCATCTACATATGCGATGGTCAGTGGGATGTACCGCCAATGCTTTGTACATTCCGTCCAGAGAGAGAGAGAGAGAGAGAGAGTTGGGGCAGAGAGAGACTGGACACACTTGTCGGCATAAGCAGGCAGCAAACGGAACACATGAATTCCCCGCCTGACTCTGCAACGCCCCAATTGCTGGCTCAATAATCCTGGCTGGTACACACTTTTGCAGAAGAAAATCAACTAAATAAAAATGTATTGTTTGTGGGGAAACAATTGTTGTCACTGATTTTCATTCTGTCTTTGACTGATCTTCCTTAACCATTGCATTGGCAGGTCTCAGTATCATATCCGCCACAGACGGCTCCTATTTATTTTTGATCTGTCCGACAGGGGGCGCTTACCTGTTTGCTAGGCTGCAAGTATATGCAGCTTAGCGAACAGGACTGAATAAGGCCCTTTATCTGTCTGTGCTCATGGTCGCCATCTCTCTCTCTACAGATCTCACACACTCTCCCTCTGACCCAGGTTAATGGCTGTGAGGGGTAAGGAGACAGGAGGGAAGAAGGACACAGAAAACTCATAAGTTACCTAACAACTCACCTCTGATATAATGCTAGAACAGGTCCAGGTGCAGCACATATTCGGTGTACACATAGGTGGCCAGCTGATCACCCGTTGTACTCGAGTAGACCTGGGTAACATAGATAAAGGTTATTACTGCACTATTCACACAATACTGACTATAGTGCACAACCTAGGGGTCTAGTTACTAACATGCAGCAATAAGGTGGATTGTCTATTACCTATTATTGGGGCAACAGAAACTCACTTATTGCCACCATCAGAGAAAGGTGACTAATATCTGGGACTTAAAAATACTTTCTACCTCACTCTTCCCAACTGCTTTAAATGTAATAAAATATATTTTTAACCAATTTATCATCTTTTTTTCATGGATTTTTGTAGGAAACACCCTTTCAGCATTTTATATGTGGAAATGGAAAACAGGGACAGAGGGGCGCACAATCACTGTACTATAGTGTTCTCAGATCCAGTCCTCTGCATACACTGGCAGTGCATGTTTTCCATATGTCCTTGCTGGAGCACAGGCATATTCATTACTCACTGACACATTATAAAATATCTACAGATGATTCTTAGGATTTCACTTGTGTTTCTGTGAGGAGACCTGTAAATTGTGCGACGTTAGCTTGTCCCAAGAACTGGAAATGGGAAGCAATGCTCCTCTATAAGAAATGAATGTTACAGTAAGGGGGTCATATTGTTCATTTGCACCCCCACGTGGTCCAGCGATGGTTTTTTTCCGTGCATGCGCATAATGAATTATGCGCATGTGAAGGGTCCCTGGGCGACTGAACTCAGCGACTGATCAGTTCACACTGACCAATGTGGGCCAGGGGAGTGGGGCAGCAGAGTAGGGTGTCCACCATGGGAACGCTCAGCATTTCATGGCCGTCCCTATGGGATTGCGTGCAGCGGGTGGTGTGCCAGGGTTGGACGGCTGACGTCACATGACGTCGGGCAGGCGGATGACGTCAGCCGTCCGTCCTGGTTTCGGCCGGCCACTGACTTATATTTGCGTGGCCTGGATAAGTCATTCGGTGGTCGGTGATCATCAAATGATTTCTCCTGCTGCGGGCACATGAGAGGGTATGTGTATTCGTGACACTTCCCCTCGCATGGTTGCAAGGTGATACGGTGGCGATTCGGCAGGGGCAGGCCCTCTGGGACTCGGTACGCTGCGAGTTTCACAGCTTACCGAGTCAACCAGAATCAGGGCCTAAGTGTAGAGATGGTGATGTGTTATATGTGTTATATAAAATATCTCTCAATAATCCATCTATGCCAAATCACTTCAGTCAGACACAAAGCCCTCTGACTGGCTCACTGGTCACCAAAGGCTATCCGCTTACACAGCACTTTCCCAGTTACAGGAAGAACACTATACACGTGTACCCAGACCGTCCAATAGGACCCTTCCATCAGGTACAGAAAGCTCTGCTCCCGGACTTCCCAGGTGGTTACCTGCAGTGAAACAGCTTTCTCATCAATTATCTAGTTCAACACAGGTGACTACAATCATAAACAGGGGGAAGCCCAAGAGCAGATCCTCTTGTACCTGATGGAAGGGGTCGTGCTGGGGAATCTGTTATTCCCCCACTCCCATCCCTAACTCCTATCTCACATGTCAATACAGACAAAAGTAAAACAGTACGGATGGCCATTGACCATCGATGATTCCAAATCATCGATGGTTCATGGCCAATGTCGAATACTTTAGCCATCGATGGGGGAGAACCAGATGGTTTCCCTCCATCGATGGAACAGCAAAACGATGTTTGCCTTTTTTTTAAAAGCGCTGGGACACAGAGCATAGCTCTGCCCCCCGACACCAGCGAAGCCCCGTCCCCCGTGTTTTGATTGGCCCACAGCCCAATCAATCAAACACAATGGATGACCATTGATATGTAAAAATATTGATGGTCATCATTGCATAGTTTAGCACTATCGATGGCAATGGCAACAACGGCCATCCCTATAAAACAGATATTTTAGTAGATGTATTTAAAAGTGAAATAACATAGGCACCTGATTATCACTACCCCGGAGGGCTGTATTCTATTGTATTATGTTGGTGAAATAGTTACAGCCATACATTTATGTACATTTAATGTTCCTTTCTTGCAGTTAGATTATAAATTAGGAACATGTACATAGGATCTCACTGAAATTAGGCACAAATAACATTAACAGGGTAAGTTATAGCAACTTAGAAATCCTAAAAATAAAATTAGACCCATTAGCATGGATACTATAGAGTGTATATGGGAGAGCAGCAAGCTGGTCACATGACCCAAGCTATACACTTTCATAGCTGAGAGTGGCAGTTATTTTCCAACTGGCATCTCTGCAGCAGACAGCATCAGAGGAGGAAGCAGGAGCCCAAGCAGAGGATTGAGAAGGGGAGAAAAAGCGATTTCAGGAGACAGAAAGCCAATTACTGGATCAGGTGAACCCGTCGTAAGACGCAGGAGCCGAATCAGGAGAGGTAAGTAAACTTATTGGATCAGGTGTACCCGTCGGAAGACGCAGGAGCCAGATCAGGAGAGGAAAATCGACTCATTGGATCAGGTGTACCCGTCGGAAGACGCAGGAGCCAGATCAGGAGAGGTAAATCGACTTATTGGATCAGGTGTACCCGTCGGAAGATGCAGGAGCCAGATCAGGAGAGGTAAATTGACCAATTGGATCAGGTGTACCCGTCTGAAGACGCAGGAGCCAGATCAGGAAAGGTAAATTGACCAATTGGATCAGGTGTACCCGTCGGAAGACGCAGGAGCCAGATCAGGAGAGGTAAATTGACCAATTGGATCAGGTGTACCCGTCGGAAGACGCAGGAGCCAGATCAGGAAAGGTAAATTGACCAATTGGATCAGGTGTACCCGTCGGAAGACGCAGGAGCCAGATCAGGAGAGGTAAATTGACCAATTGGATCAGGTGCACCCGTCGGAAGACGCAGGAGCCAGATCAGGAAAGGTAAATTGACCAATTGGATCAGGTGTACCCGTCGGAAGACGCAGGAGCCAGATCAGGAAAGGTAAATTGACCAATTGGATCAGGTGTACCCGTCGGAAGACGCAGGAGCCAGATCAGGAGAGGTAAATCGACTTATTGGATCAGGTGTACCCGTCAGAAGACGCAGGAGCCAGATCAGGAGAGGTAAGTCAACTCATTGGATCAGGTGTACCCGTCTGAAGACGCAGGAGCCAGATCAGGAAAGGTAAATTGACCAATTGGATCAGGTGTACCCGTCGGAAGACGCAGGAGCCAGATCAGGAGAGGTAAATTGACCAATTGGATCAGGTGTACCCGTCGGAAGACGCAGGAGCCAGATCAGGAAAGGTAAATTGACCAATTGGATCAGGTGTACCCGTCAGAAGACGCAGGAGCCAGATCAGGAAAGGTAAATTGACCAATTGGATCAGGTGTACCCGTCGGAAGACGCAGGAGCCAGATCAGGAGAGGTAAATCGACTTATTGGATCAGGTGTACCCGTCAGAAGACGCAGGAGCCAGATCAGGAGAGGTAAGTCAACTCATTGGATCAGGTGTTCCCGTCGGAAGACGCAGGAGCCAGATCAGGAGAGGTAAATCGACTTATTGGATCAGGTGTACCCGTCAGAAGTTGCAGGAGCCAGATCAGGAGAGGTAAGTCAACTCATTGGATCAGGTGTACCCGTCTGAAGACGCAGGAGCCAGATCAGGAAAGATAAATTGACCAATTGGATCAGGTGTACCCGTCGGAAGACGCAGGAGCCAGATCAGGAAAGGTAAATTGACCAATTGGATCAGGTGTACCCGTCGGAAGACGCAGGAGCCAGATAAGGAAAGGTAAATTGACCAATTGGATCAGGTGTACCCGTCGGAAGACGCAGGAGCCAGATCAGGAAAGGTAAATTGACCAATTGGATCAGGTGTACCCGTCGGAAGACGCAGGAGCCAGATCAGGAGAGGTAAATCGACTTATTGGATCAGGTGTACCCGTCAGAAGACGCAGGAGCCAGATCAGGAGAGGTAAGTCAACTCATTGGATCAGGTGTTCCCGTCGGAAGACGCAGGAGCCGGATCAGCAGAGGTAAGTTGACATATTGGATCAGGTGTACCCGTCGGAAGATGCAGGAGCCGGATCAGAAGATGGAGGAGATGGTCGGGAAGAAGAGGAGAAGGAAGGAGACCTCAAGAAGGCCTGAAAAGGAAGCACCTGAGGAGGAACCCAGCGGCAAGATACAGAAGACAGACCAGAACACAGAGGAGATGGCCGGAAAGAAGAAGTGCAGGAAGGAGACATCAAGAAAGCCTGAAAAGGAAGCACCTGAGGAGTCCAGCAGCAAGATGCAGGAGAAAGACCAGAAGACAGTGAACAACACTTCATCAAGAAAATCCAGAGAGGAGGAATCGCTGGAAGAAAGAAAGAGAGCGGCAAGCGAGGCTAAAGACCCGGATGAAGATCAGCCAAGACCAGGTAAGCGGAAATGTAGTTGGATGTCCTTGCACTGTAGTTCATTTTCACATTGGCAAAGTTGAATATTGTTTATATAAAAAAAAATATAAATAATGTTTTATATGTAATTTATATTCACTTCATTGGTTACTACAGTTATTCAGATAAAGACAGTCTAAAAAAAATGGATTAGTAAAACTACTGTAATATTTATGGAGAAAGGTGCACAACTAAAAAGGTGCTGTAACCTACAGTATAGCTCAGTTTGGTGACAGGCATATGCCGGCATTCGCAGTGTCATTTACACAATGAAAACACAGTATGAATGTTCTTCTACCTTTACCTAGCCTAATCCTAACATTACTATTATTATTACTTTATTAACCCCACACCCAAATATCAGGGGGTTTACAGAATAGCTCTAGGTTTACTGGCACTAAAGGTGGTAATACCCAGGATGGCGGTGCCTGCATTTATACTTGACAGCCCAACTCCCATGGGGAAGACAGCCATGGTGATAACTGGAGAATGTAGGGCTGGTGTCACCCGCTGTAATGACTCATGGGGGGGAATTTACTAAGATGTGTATGCTACTTCACATGTGATGTTGCTATAGGCAACCAATCAGAATCTACTTCTTCTTTATTTAGCATCCTCTAAAAGACATGATCTGATTGGTTGCACATCACATGTGAAGTAGAATACACATCTTAGTAAACCCCCCCCCCCCCCCTCCCCCCATGGTGTCATGGCGTTTTTTTCCCTTCATTTAATTATGGACTTGGTACAATATTAGATATTTAATCTAAAGTAATGTATGTTAACATGAATTTCACATATAGGAATACAGATGCAAACGATTTCAGGCTGTTTATAGGACAACAAAACACATAATATCCCGTGTCAAACTTGGACATGAAGGGCCCATCAGGCGAATGTAATGGTTGGCATCTATTGTAGCTTAATGCCATTACAAATGTACTACAGGCAATGTGATTAGTGCCAGAACGGTATGGCCAGTAACTACAGGATTAGCTCAGAGGAATTGGCTTGGTCACTAGAACCCCAGGCAATCCTTTTGATCACTAGCAATAATTTACCGGCTTAAATTTGCATGAGAATGCATCACTACCAGTTCCTCAAAACACATAAATGAACATGCTCCATTCCTACAATATCAAATAGGCACTATTCAGTTACGCAACAAAATTATTAAACTCAAAAGTGATCAAGGTGCAGGGCAATACTGTGTCTGAAGTCTGAGGGCACATAGAAAACATTTGTGGTAGGTGTAGAAGGACAGAAAGCCTACACAAGCAGAGGGAAGGGCTAAGGCACTGCTGTTAACAAGGGAAGGGCAGAGAGCCTGGATCAGACAGAGCCCGAGAGTCCAAACCACACAGGGATAGAGCAGAGAGACTGAACCAGACAGGGGAAGGGCAGAGAGGCCGGACCAGACAGGGGAAGGGCAGAGAGGCCGGACCAGACGGGAAGGGCAGAGAGGCCAGACCAGACAGGGGAAGGGTAGAGAGGCCGGACCAGACATACACATGTGCAGGTCTGCCTGGGGAGCTGGGCACAACAGCTCTCCTTATCGGCTGGGGGGGATTAATACATTTGCCCATAATGGTGCCCGCTTCTCCACGCTATGCAGAAGAAGCGAGACCCATTATTTAAAAAATGTTATGGCCTCCATCATACATCTGCCCCACTGTGTACATTAAAAGTGTAGTTAGGAGTTTGAGGTCACTGTACAATGATGTCTGGCATTTCCGATTAGCTATAAGTATATTCAGCTTTGTAAAACCCTACAGTGTGTTTTATGTTGTGGTCCCAGTATTCCCACTTCAGTTATCATCATATTACTGTGTCTTTAGCTGTTAAACAATAATTTCATAATGTCTCTTACTTTACTCCACAAGGACCAAGCAGCGTCTCACCACCAGACAAGGAGGAACCTCTCTTCATGGACAGGTACAAGATCAGCCGTGAGTTAGGAGAGGGCGGCTATGGAGTGGTCCTGCTGGCGCGTGAGATCTCCACCAAGACGGATGTCGCCATAAAGGTCCTGAACAACGAGGGACTGTCAGAGAGAGAAAAAGAGAAGACAAGGATTGAGACCAGGGCCCTACAATCAACATCTGGGAGCCCCTTCTTAGTACATGGCCTCCTGACCTTCCAGACCGAGAACATCCTGGCATTCGTCATGGACTACGCCAACGGAGGAGACTTATTCGACCTGCTGCAATCAAGAGGGCGTCTTGAGTCTACAGCTGCAACGTAAGATCTATGCATAATCTGGTGTATAACTGTGTGATTGTGTGCAAGACAAAATCCTATAGGAGCTTACAGTCTAGGAAATGAGCAAACACACATACTTACATTCACTGTACAATATATGTTATTCCTTGTTGGACTCCTATCACTTTGGGGTATAGGTATGAAGCAGTGATAAGGAAGTGAGCCAGAAGAGAAGTGGCCCATGGCAACCAATCAGCACTGAAGTAAAGGTGCGTACACACGGTAAGATATAGTGCACAATCTAGCTAGCTAGTTGTGAATAGCATGCTAGATAGTGCACTATATCTTCCCGTGTGTACGCACTATCTGACGTACGATGCACGCTCCCACCGGTCGTCTGGCAGGGAGCTGCTCGGGTGAACATGCAACTCAATTCTGGCTAGAAAGCATAAGATGTATAGTGTAGTATAGCTGTGACGTCATATCGTATGTGATATCTTATGCACATTGTACGTTATTATAAGCACAAATCTTATGCTTCTGACCACTGGGACTTTCCAGGGAAATAGTATACAATATCATACGGAACATAAATCGTACCGTGTGTACGCACCTTAACGCCTGTAATTTGCATAGTATGAAATTATACAGAGTAGCTGATTGGTTGCCATAGACCAATTTTCCTCTGGCTCATTGCTCCTCCCTTATCACTGCTCATACAACTACCCCTTTGCCTTTTCCTACTATGACTTTATCCTACCTGTATTTTCTTTTGCCGTTTCTATAGCTCTTAAGGTGGCCATGCGCTTCTTCTTGCAGCAGAGTATGGCCATCCAGTCCCTTCGGCCGGAACCTTCCCAGGGGGTAGGATCGCATGTGATGTATCGCATACGATCCTTTGCCATGTGATGTATCACATGCGACCCCGCTCCCCGCAGTGGGTCCGTGGTGGAGGTCGGACATGCAGCAGGTACGACCTTTGATCTGATGCACAGTGGACCGCGTATCGGATCAGATGTCAAACACACCCGATTTGGCCACTTTTACACAATTTCTCAGCCCGATCCGTCAGAATCAGGTGAAAAGTAGCCAAATTCGGACTAGTGTATGGGCACCTTTACACTATTCCCCATCCTACACTGTATCTCTCTATCCTGCACATACACTACGGCTGATTTGGGATGTTACAATATTGATACATTTCTTCTTTAACAGAGTCTTCGCTGCCGAGATCGTGTCCGGTCTCCAGCACTTCCACAGGATGGGCTTCATCCATCGGTAACTAACTTTCTTTCCTTGTTTAAATAAACATAAAATAAAAGGGCTGCATTAGTACTTGTTCTTATTGTGGGAAATAAATCATAGTAGTTACACCCTTATAAACATAACATTACTCTGCGATGCATTCAGTGCTAATATGTGTACTGAGAAATAAGAGGTATGTTAAGATATTTTACTGCCTGCACAGAAGACCCATGTGCAGAAGAACTGGCACTGATGCCATAATATTTGCTATATTCTGCACAGACACAAACTCCATATTTCTGGGGAAGACATATGGCGTTCCAGTCATCCATGCTCGGTGAGCATAAGGGGCAGCCTGGTGCCTCCTCAGCTTTAGGACCTTGTTCATAGCACACACTGCACCCTGGTCTGGCCATGTGGAACAGGCATTTATCAATTAGGAGATGCACTTTTCTACATTTCCAGATGTATCCTCATATAGCCAGTCTCAATCCGCCATGCTGAGTAAGTGCCAGTGAGACCCCAGGTCCCGTGCAACTCTGCCAGCATCCAGCATCTGCCAGCAAATGCCTCTTAGTCACAACATAACACAACTAAGATGCGCCAGGAGACTTTGCCCTAATATGTGTCTGAGGACATATCTGCAGCCTTAGTCACTTACTGTATTATGTATTTCATATACTGTCCATGCAAACAAGTACTTAATGAAGAAATTGTTCCTATTACAGAGACATCAAACCAGAGAACATCCTGCTTCATGACGGCCATATTAAAATCGCCGACTTCGGGCTGGCGTTGGAGAACACACCCAAAACCTCTGGCTACGCTGGAACACGTGGCTACATTGCCCCAGAGGTGAGGCTATAATAAATTAGAGGTCGGCTGTACAGTATAAAGGTGCATGCTACAAACAGTAGCGGCTTTATGTTCTAAATGGCATCTAATCATGATCTGCCTTCACTGACAGCCAATCACAGGTGTTTTCCTACACTGGTGGTTTAGGAGTGGCTGGCTGGGTAATGCAGAGCCAGGGAAATCCCTTTTATCATTTTGCAGAGGTTGTTCATAGTGAACTTTTGTATCTATGGGGATTTTCCAGGTTTGGTTTATACCTTTGACTCCTTTATTGGCACTCCCGAGAATTTTACGGGTTATGCTCCAGTTCACGCTGAGATCAGTGCTGCGCTCGGCTTCAGCAGCTGCCCAGCCTTGCCTCCTTCCCCCGGCTGTGTGCGGTGTGACCTTGTAATGTCATGTCGCACACAGCCAGGTTCAGGGCCGGGCAGCGGCTGATGGAATGCCCAGCGGCACTGCTCGGCTCTGGGTAATGCAGTGGGGGGGGGGTGTTGGGAAGCGCTCCCCAAAAAAACTACTACTGAAGGGGTTAACTTACACTACGATGAATAAAAGTGGAATATTTTGTATTGAGTAAATAATAACTGGGTCTCATAGTATTATTGTAATAAACCAATTATCTTGTGATGTAAGTAAGGCTAATGGAACACACTGCATAAAAGAAAAATATAAATCATTGCCTCTGCCTGTATGTAGGAAACATATCATGTGTCCCAACCAGGGTGCCAGATGTGTCTGTCAGTGTAACATCTGATGGCAGGCGTATTGTGCCCAGATCTGCTCTCCTGTTTATAAAGTGTTATTGAGTGAACTGTTACCTTTTATTGACAGATCATCAAGCGAGAGCCGTATGATGCGGGAGTGGATTGGTACTCCTTCGGTGTGGTGCTATTCGAGATGACAACAGGAAAATCCCCCGAGGAGTGCCACATCTCGTCTTTGGCGGGCTGTCATCTGTGCCCGAATACAAGAAACATCATTGAAGAGGTGAGTGTCAGACCCACCTTAGCATTCAGCACTAGGTAACAAAGAGGCCATAAACAATGTGTCAGCGTCTGTTATTTATACAGAACCCCCATTCTCTAGTATCAGCCATGTAGTTGTTCTACGAGCGGTCATGTAGCTGTACATGGGGAAGCTATATGTAGTTACATACGTCAGATTACATTACTGGCTCCACCTCCCTGACACAAACAAATAAGTGAAGGAAACTCCAAGCCAGAGCAATGCCTGCTGCAGGAGTCACTGTACCACTGACATACACTACTGGTCACGTTATACAGCACCGGCATTTTCCCTGTTTCTATTCAAATGTAAGCAAATCAAGTCCAGTGAATGACTCCCAATGGTACCATGATAAGCAGTAACCTGCTAGAGGTTGGGGGAAAGAATACTAAACTACATAGACACACATCCTCTGATTAGGGGAAAATAATGATTATTTTCTTTGAGGCTAAAAATCATTTGAGAAATATGTCTCCCAAATATGTGCTGTAAGGAATCAGACTGCAGCTGAACAGAAACTTAGTTGCCCTCACGTTCCTCTTTCCAGCTCCTGTGTGGTGACCCTGAGATGCGTCTGGGTGAGAACGGCAACATCAGAGAACATCCATTCTTCACGGGAATCGATTGGGAGAAGTTAGAACATCTGCAGGACCCATTCACTCCCAGCTTCTCCCTGCAGCCACCACAGTGAAGGTAACATCACTTCCCCAGGTGCAGGAGGTATAACATCATCTCACACAGGAGCAGCCGATACCTCCATCAGTAGCCACAGAACAACTTCCAGCTTCCAGAAGAACACCTGGCTTCTCCGTCAGCCCGAATTACACAAGGTGGCAGAACATCGCCCCTCAACTAACAACTACGGTATGTTCTCCAACGCCCATCAAGTACTGGAGACCGAGAGACCGGAACATCAAATCTCTTCCTGATTGGGTAAGTACGATCCAACCCATATTATGCGCAATGTTTGGTTTCTGCACATGTGATCACATCGCAGAACAACGAACACCTCTGCTGATTGCAGAGGTGCTTGCGGTGTAGAGCAGCAAGCGATCACAAATGGAGGCAGGGGGTGGAATGCACCTCCTCCTGCATTTGCATTGCTTGAGGATCCCACATGATAAGCTGCTGTGAGCAGCTTATCATGTGCAATCCAAACTGAATCAGGCATCTTCTAAAAATGTATATAAAATATAACATCAATGGCGAGGGTTTGGCTGGATTATTTAGGGAGGACGGAGGCCAGAACTGATGTTATATCTTATATACATTTAAGCTGCAACGCAAAGTTTCCTTTGTCTTGCAAGCCGACCTACAACTGCAAGCCTGAGAGAGATGAGACTTACTCAGGCTGCAGTCGCAGCGTCACAGCCACCGATGGTCCTGATGTTTTTCTAAACTGCAATCGCAGTTTGTTATGATCACAAATGGAGGCCGGGGGTGGAATGCACCTCCTCCTGCGTTTGCACTGCTTAAGGATTGAGGATTAAGCATTATACACATACCACCCCAGGGCCAATAGCCTAACAGCGCACCCCTACTCTCTACTGCCTTACCATCGCTCGCACCACCCCCCATCATCCATGCCCACACTGCTGCTCTCTCTAACTCCCCCCTCAGCTTCTCTGTCCTCACCCTCTCTGCCCTCGCCCACTCTCTAACTCCCCCCTCAGCGTCTCTGCCCCCACCCTCTCTCTAACTCCCCCCTCAGCGTCTCTGCCCTCACCCTCTCTCTCTAACTCCCCCCTCAGCGTCTCTGCCCTCACCCTCTCTCTCTAACTCCCCCCTCAGCCTCTCTGCCCTCACCCACTCTCTAACTCCCCCCTCTCTCTAACTCCCCCCTCAGTGTCTCTGCCCTCACCCTATCTCTCTAACTCCCCCCTCAGCCTCTCTGCCCTCACTAACTCTCTAACTCCCCCCTCAGCGTCTCTGCCCTTACCCTCTCTCTAACTCCCCCCTCAGCGTCTCTGCCCTCACCCTCTCTCTAACTCCCCCCTCAGCCTCTCTGCCCTCACTAACTCTCTAACTCCCCCCCTCAGTGTCTCTGCCCTCACCCACTCTCTAACTAACCCCTCAGCGTCTCTGCCCTCACCCTCTCTCTAACTCCCCCCCTCAGTGTCTCTGCCATCACCCTCTCTATAACTCCCCCCTCAGAGTCTCTGCCCTCACCCTCTATCTCCCCCCTCAGCGTT
This sequence comes from Crinia signifera, assembly GCF_055691185.1. Classification (NCBI taxonomy): domain Eukaryota; kingdom Metazoa; phylum Chordata; class Amphibia; order Anura; family Myobatrachidae; genus Crinia; species Crinia signifera. The sequence continues at coordinate 194,564 of NW_028142098.1, forward strand.
AATGCCCTCACCCTCTCTCTAACTCCCCCCTCAGCGTCTCTGCGCTCACCTTCACTCTAACTCCCCCTCAGCTTCTCTGCCCATACCCACTCTCTAACTCCCCCTTCAGCGTCTCTGCCCTCACCCTCTCGCTAACTCCCAAATCAGAGTCTCTGCCCTCTCCCTAACTCCACCCTCAGCGTCTCTGCCCTCATATATCTAACTCCCCCCTCAGCGGCTCTGCCCTCACCCTCTCTCTAACTCCCCCCTCAGCGTCTCTGCCCTCACCCTCTCTCTAACTCCACCCTCAGCGTCTCTGCCCTCTCCCTCTCTCTAACTCCCCCCTCAGCATCTCTGCCCTCACCCACTCTCTAACTCTCCCCCTCTATCTAACTCCCCCCTCAGCGTCTCTGCCCTCACACTCCAACTCCAGTCCAACCCATATTATGCGCAATGTTTGGTTTCTGCACATGTGATCACATCGCAGAACAACAAACACCTCTGCTGATTGCAGAGGTGCTTGCGGTGTAGAGCAGCCAGCGATCGCAAATGGAGGCAGGGGGTGGAATGCACCTCCTCCTGCATTTGCATTGCTTGAGGATCCCACATGATAAGCTGCTGTGAGCAGCTTATCATGTGCAATCCAAACTGAATCAGGCATCTTCTAAAAATGTATATTAAATATAACATCAATGGCGAGGGTTTGGCTGACTTATCTGGGGAGGACGGAGGCCAGAACTACACCTGCAAACCTGAGAGAGATGAGACTTACTCAGGCTGCAGTCGCAGCGTCACAGCCACCGATGGTCGTGATGTTTTTCTAAACTGCAATCGCAGTTTGTTATGATCACAAATGGAGGCAGGGGGTGGAATGCACCTCCTCCTGTGTTTGCACTGCTTAAGGATTGAGGATTAAGCGTTATACACATACCACCCCCGGGTCAATAGCCTAACAGCGCACCCCCACTCTCTCCTGCCTTACCATCACTCGCACCACCCCCCATCGTCCATGCCCACACTGCTGTTCTCTCTAACTCCCCCCTCAACATCTCTGTCCTCACCCTCTCTGCCCTCGCCCACTCTCTAACTCCCCCCTCAGCGTCTCTGCCCTCACCCTCTCTGCCCTTGCCCACTCTCTAACACCCCCCACAGCGTCTCTGCCCTCACCCTCTCTCTAACTCCCCCCTCAGCGTCTCTGCCCTCACCCTCTCTCTAACTCCCCCCCTCAGCCCTCACTAACTCTCTAACTCCCCCCTCAGCGTCTCTGCCCTCACCCTCTCTCTAACTCCCCCCTCAGCCTCTCTGCCCTCAATAACTCTCTAACTCCCCCCTCAGCTTCTCTGCCCTCACCCTCTCTCTCTAACTCCCCCCTCACCCTCTCTCTAACTCCCCCCTCAGCGTCTCTGCCCTCACCCTCTCTCTCTAACTCCCCCCTCAGCCTCTCTGCCCTCACCCTCTCTCTAACTCCCCCTTAGCCTCTCTGCCCTCACTAACTCTCTAACTCCCCCCTCAGCTTCTCTGCCCTCACCCTCTCTCTCTAACTCCCCCCACACCCTCTCTCTAACTCCCCCCTCAGCGTCTCTGCCCTCACCCTCTCTCTCTAACTCCCCCCTCAGCCTCTCTGCCCTCCCCCACTCTCTAACTCCCCCCTCTCTCTAACTCCCCCCTCATTGTCTCTGCCCTCACCCTCTCTCTAACTCCCCCCTCAGCCTCTCTGCCCTCACTAACTCTCTAACTCCCCCCTCAGCGTCTCTGCCCTCACCGTCTCTCTAACTCCCCCCTCAGCGTCTCTGCCCTCACCCTCTCTCTAACTCCCCCCTCAGCCTCTCTGCCCTCACTAACTCTCTAACTCCCCCCTCAGCGTCTCTGCCCTCACCCTCTCTCTAACTCCCCCCTCAGCCTCTCTGCCCTCACTAACTCTCTAACTCCCCCCTCAGCGTCTCTGCCCTCACCCTCTCTCTAATCCCCCCCTCAGCCTCTCTGCCATCACCCACTCTCTAACTCCCCCCTCAGTGTCTCTGCCCTCACCCACTCTCTAACTCCCCCCTCAGCGTCTCTGCCCTCACCCTCTCTCTAACTCCCCCCCCCTCAGTGTCTCTGCCCTCACCCTCTCTATAACTCCCCCCCTCAGAGTCTCTGCCCTCACCCTCTATCTCCCCCCTCAGCGTTAATGCCCTCACCCTCTCTCTAACTCCCCCCTCAGCTCTAACTCTCTAACTCCCCCCTCAGCATCTCTGCCCTCAACCTCTCTATCTAACTCCCCCCTCACCCTCTCTCTAACTCCCCCCTCAACGTCTCTGCCCTCACTCTCTCTCTCTAACTCCACCCTCAGCCTCTCTGCCCTCACCCACTCTCTAACTCCCCCCTCTCTCTAACTCCGCCCTCAGTGTCTCTGCCCTCACCCTCTCTCTCTAACTCCCCCCTCAGCCTCTCTGCCCTCACTAACTCTCTAACTCCCCCCTCAGCGTCTCTGCCCTCACCCTCTCTCTAACTCCCCCCTCAGCGTCTCTGCCCTCCCCCTCTCTCTAAACCCCCCCCCCTCAGCCTCTCTGCCATCACCCACTCTTTAACTCCCCCTTCAGTGTCTCTGCCCTCACCCACTCTCTAACTCCCCCCCTCAGCGTCTCTGCCCTCACCCTCTCTCTAACTCCCCCCTCAGCATCTCTGCCCTCACCCTCTCTGCCCTTGCCCACTCTCTAACTCCCCCCACAACGTCTCTGCCCTCACCCTCTCTCTAACTCCCCCCTCAGCGTCTCTGCCCTCACCCTCTCTCTAACTCCCCCCCCTCAGCCCTCACTAACTCTCTAACTCCCCCCTCAGCGTCTCTGCCCTCACCCTCTCTAACTCCCCCCTCAGCCTCTCTGCCCTCACTCTCTCTCTAACTCCCCCCTCAGCCTCTCTGCCCTCACTAGCTCTCTAACTCCCCCCTCAGCATCTCTGCCCTCACCCTCTCTGCCCTTGCCCACTCTCTAACTCCCCCCACAGCGTCTCTGCCCTCACCCTCTCTCTAACTCCCCCCTCAGCGTCTCTGCCCTCACCCTCTCTCTAACTCCCCCCCTCAGCCCTCACTAACTCTCTAACTCCCCCCTCAGCGTCTCTGCCCTCACCCTTTCTCTAACTCCCCCCTCAGCCTCTCTGTCCTCACCCTCTCTCTAACTCCCCCCTCAGCCTCTCTGCCCTCACTAACTCTCTAACTCCCCCCTCAGCTTCTCTGCCCTCACCTTCTCTCTCTAACTCCCCCCTCACCCTCTCTCTAACTCCCCCCTCAGCCTCTCTGCCCTCACTAACTCTCTAACTCCCCCCTCAGCTTCTCTGCCCTCACCTTCTCTCTCTAACTCCCCCCTCACCCTCTCTCTAACTCCCCCCTCAGCATCTCTGCCCTCACCCTCTCTCTCTAACTCCCCCCTCAGCCTCTCTGCCCTCACTAACTCTCTAACTCCCCCCTCAGCGTCTCTGCACTCACCCTCTCTCTAACTCCCCCCTCAGCGTCTCTGCCCTCACCCTCTCTCTAAACCCCCACCCCCCTCAGCCTCTCTGCCATCACCCACTCTTTAACTCCCCCCTCAGTGTCTCTGCCCTCACCCACTCTCTAACTCCCCCCCCCTCAGCGTCTCTGCCCTCACCCTCTCTCTAACTCCCCCCTCAGCGTCTCTGCCCTCACCCTCTCTGCCCTTGCCCACTCTCTAACTCCCCCCACAACGTCTCTGCCCTCACCCTCTCTCTAACGCCCCCCTCAGCGTCTCTGCCCTCACCCTCTCTCAAACTCCCCCCCCTCAGCCCTCACTAACTCTCTAACTCCCCCCTCAGCGTCTCTGCCCTTACCCTCTCTCTAACTCCCCCCTCAGCATCTCTGCCCTCACCCTCTCTCTAACTCCCCCCTCAGCCTCTCTGCCCTCACTAACTCTCTAACTCCCCCCCTCAGTGTCTCTGCCCTCACCCACTCTCTAACTAACCCCTCAGTGTCTCTGCCCTCACCCTCTCGCTAACTCCCAAATCAGAGTCTCTGCCCTCTCCCTCTCTCTAACTCCACCCTCAGCGTCTCTGCCCTCATATATCTAACTCCCCCCTCAGCGGCTCTGCCCTCACCCTCTCTCTAACTCCCCCCTCAGCGTCTCTGCCCTCACCCTCTCTCTAACTCCACCCTCAGCGTCTCTGCCCTCTCCCTCTCTCTAACTCCCCCCTCAGCATCTCTGCCCTCACCCACTCTCTAACTCTCCCCCTCTATCTAACTCCCCCCTCAGCGTCTCTGGCCTCACACTCCAACTCCAGTCCAACCCATATTATGCGCAATGTTTGGTTTCTGCACATGTGATCACATCGCAGAACAACAAACACCTCTGCTGATTGCAGAGGTGCTTGCGGTGTAGAGCAGCCAGCGATCGCAAATGGAGGCAGGGGGTGGAATGCACCTCCTCCTGCATTTGCATTGCTTGAGGATCCCACATGATAAGCTGCTGTGAGCAGCTTATCATGTGCAATCCAAACTGAATCAGGCATCTTCTAAAAATGTATATTAAATATAACATCAATGGCGAGGGTTTGGCTGACTTATCTGGGGAGGACGGAGGCCAGAACTACACCTGCAAACCTGAGAGAGATGAGACTTACTCAGGCTGCAGTCGCAGCGTCACAGCCACCGATGGTCGTGATGTTTTTCTAAACTGCAATCGCAGTTTGTTATGATCACAAATGGAGGCAGGGGGTGGAATGCACCTCCTCCTGTGTTTGCACTGCTTAAGGATTGAGGATTAAGCGTTATACACATACCACCCCCGGGTCAATAGCCTAACAGCGCACCCCCACTCTCTCCTGCCTTACCATCACTCGCACCACCCCCCATCGTCCATGCCCACACTGCTGTTCTCTCTAACTCCCCCCTCAACATCTCTGTCCTCACCCTCTCTGCCCTCGCCCACTCTCTAACTCCCCCATCAGCGTCTCTGCCCTCACCCTCTCTCTAACTCCCCCCTCAGCGTCTCTGCCCTCACCCTCTCTCTAACTCCCCCCCTCAGCCCTCACTAACTCTCTAACTCCCCCCTCAGCGTCTCTGCCCTCACCCTCTCTCTAACTCCCCCCTCAGCCTCTCTGCCCTCACTAACTCTCTAACTCCCCCCTCAGCTTCTCTGCCCTCACCCTCTCTCTCTAACTCCCCCTCACCCTCTCTCTAACTCCCCCCTCAGCGTCTCTGCCCTCACCCTCTCTCTCTAACTCCCCCCTCAGCCTCTCTGCCCTCACCCTCTCTCTAACTCCCCCCTTAGCCTCTCTGCCCTCACTAACTCTCTAACTCCCCCCTCAGCTTCTCTGCCCTCACCCTCTCTCTCTAACTCCCCCCACACCCTCTCTCTAACTCCCCCCTCAGCGTCTCTGCCCTCACCCTCTCTCTCTAACTCCCCCCTCAGCCTCTCTGCCCTCACCCACTCTCTAACTCCCCCCTCTCTCTAACTCCCCCCTCATTGTCTCTGCCCTCACCCTCTCTCTAACTCCCCCCTCAGCCTCTCTGCCCTCACCGTCTCTCTAACTCCCCCCTCAGCGTCTCTGCCCTCACCCTCTCTCTAACTCCCCCCTCAGCCTCTCTGCTCTCACTAACTCTCTAACTCCCCCCTCAGCGTCTCTGCCCTCACCCTCTCTCTAACTCCCCCCTCAGCCTCTCTGCCCTCACTAACTCTCTAACTCCCCCCTCAGCGTCTCTGCCCTCACCCTCTCTCTAATCCCCCCCTCAGCCTCTCTGCCATCACCCACTCTCTAACTCCCCCTCAGTGTCTCTGCCCTCACCCACTCTCTAACTCCCCCTCAGCGTCTCTGCCCTCACCCTCTCTCTAACTCCCCCCCCCTCAGTGTCTCTGCCCTCACCCTCTCTATAACTCCCCCCCTCAGAGTCTCTGCCCTCACCCTCTATCTCCCCCCTCAGCGTTAATGCCCTCACCCTCTCTCTAACTCCCCCCTCAGCTCTAACTCTCTAACTCCCCCCTCAGCATCTCTGCCCTCAACCTCTCTATCTAACTCCCCCCTCACCCTCTCTCTAACTCCCCCCTCAACGTCTCTGCCCTCACCCTCTCTCTCTAACTCCAGCCTCAGCCTCTCTGCCCTCACCCACTCTCTAACTCCCCCCTCTCTCTAACTCCGCCCTCAGTGTCTCTGCCCTCACCCTCTCTCTCTAACTCCCCCCTCAGCCTCTCTGCCCTCACTAACTCTCTAACTCCCCCCTCAGCGTCTCTGCCCTCACCCTCTCTCTAACTCCCCCCTCAGCGTCTCTGCCCTCACCCTCTCTCTAAACCCCCCCCCCTCAGCCTCTCTGCCATCACCCACTCTTTAACTCCCCCTTCAGTGTCTCTGCCCTCACCCACTCTCTAACTCCCCCCCTCAGCGTCTCTGCCCTCACCCTCTCTCTAACTCCCCCCTCAGCGTCTCTGCCCTCACCCTCTCTGCCCTTGCCCACTCTCTAACTCCCCCCACAACGTCTCTGCCCTCACCCTCTCTCTAACTCCCCCCTCAGCGTCTCTGCCCTCACCCTCTCTCTAACTCCCCCCCCTCAGCCCTCACTAACTCTCTAACTCCCCCCTCAGCGTCTCTGCCCTCACCCTCTCTAACTCCCCCCTCAGCCTCTCTGCCCTCACTCTCTCTCTAACTCCCCCCTCAGCCTCTCTGCCCTCACTAGCTCTCTAACTCCCCCCTCAGCATCTCTGCCCTCACCCTCTCTGCCCTTGCCCACTCTCTAACTCCCCCCACAGCGTCTCTGCCCTCACCCTCTCTCTAACTCCCCCCTCAGCGTCTCTGCCCTCACCCTCTCTCTAACTCCCCCCCTCAGCCCTCACTAACTCTCTAACTCCCCCCTCAGCGTCTCTGCCCTCACCCTTTCTCTAACTCCCCCCTCAGCCTCTCTGTCCTCACCCTCTCTCTAACTCCCCCCTCAGCCTCTCTGCCCTCACTAACTCTCTAACTCCCCCCTCAGCTTCTCTGCCCTCACCCTCTCTCTCTTTTTTTTTAATTCAATAAATTTTTATTGTTTTTTATATGCATTAGTAACAAAAAAAAACAAAACGAGAACAAACGAGTACATACAAGCAAGACTTAGTACACAAGTGCAAAATCCCTCATCCATTAGAGGGTTACATTGTACAGAAACATAAAGGGTGATATCTATATACACATACAGTGGTACAGTATATATATTGGTATTCAATCAGTGTAAGGTTCATGTTATTAAAGAGCAACATACAACTCTAGAGAGTAGATTAGGTTCAGGTGTGGTTTAGGCGCATTGCGTGCAGGTGATCTATAGGGAGTATTTCAATAGAAAGGTACAAGGAATGTGTTGGGCTCTTTCTGATGCAGGTCACAATACCATAGGGAGCATTTGTAGTTGTGGAGGCGCTCGGCAACAACAACCAATAGACGGGGTGTGTTCACATATTGACTAACGACAAGGTATTATTGTTAGTCCCAACCCTCTTTAGGGGATTTACAGTGTAATAGGGCATTAGCCCCAAGGCGTTGGTTTTAGGGAGTATTTCCTGTTGAGTAGGAAGACTCCAACCATTTATACCATATGGAGTGGAATTTTTTCTCACTATTCCTGGACAGGTAAACAAATTTTTCGTGACTCACTGTTTCATTGACCAGTGTGGTCCAAGCTGATATACTCGGGGCCTCACTCCTCATCCACAATCTAGCTATGATCACCTTGGCTAGAGCACATATGTTGATCACAAACCGCCTATCCATAGCAGTGAGGGCCTCTTCATCAAAAGCCGAGAGTAGGCAGGAGCCAGGGGTGATCGCATTCCCGGGGATGCCCGCCTCCCCTAAAAAGTTAGTGATAGCTTCCCAGTATGTAGTTATGCTAGGACATGACCATAGTAAGTGGAAAAAGGTACCCTCTGCTGCATTGCACCTGGGGCATACCGAGGATGAGGATCCTCCTATACGATGTAGTAATGTCGGGGTCATGTATACCCGGTGCAAAATATAATACTGTATCTGTTGGAATCTGATACTCGTTGTGGATAATCTGTGAGCCTCCAAGGCGCTTGACCATATCTCATCTGTCATGGTTCCCAGGTCAGCTTCCCACTTCGACCTAATGAGGGGGAGAAGGTCTGTATGCGATTTTTGTTGTATATTCGAGTATAGGGTAGATACCAGGTGCCCTCCCGAAGTCCCCTGGATCAATGTTTTAAGAGGGGAGTTATTGATAAGGGAACATGATGAGGATCTCACTTGTTTGTTGAGGGCATGTCGTATTTGGAGGTATCTATAGAATTGCGAGTTGGGAATGGGGAAGTCCACCTGTAGTTCCTGAAAAGTTTTAAAGGTGTTGTTTTGGTATAGGTCGCCTAGACTGGATACACTCCACCTATTCCATGTGCTGTCCACTTCCAGGGAAGCCAGTTCGGGCAGAGCACGGGTATTAAGTAGGGATATCTCTGGGTCCCATCCTTGGCCCCCCATGATTCCATGAACCAGTCGCCATATAATAATTGCCTGTCTGATCAAGGGGATCTTAATATTTTTAGTGGAACCGCCTAACAGAGTTTGTAATGGAGAGCCTCCCTGGGAGTGTTGGGTAAACATTTGTATGTGGAGAGTATTATTATCTTTTACATTTAACCATTCCCATGTAAAGCTCAGCTGAGCTGCATAGTAATAGTACCTGAAATCAGGTAAGGCCAGGCCACCTAGGTTTTTGGGTCTAGTGAGGGTTTGAATGCTAACCCTAGGGCGTTTTCCTGCCCATATTAAAGAGGATAGCAGACTTTCGATTTTTTTAAAGTGTTTCTGGGGGATATATATTGGAGCTTGCTGAAGAATGTATAGAAGTT